>NC_056746.1:288127571-288132571 GCF_019279795.1 Protopterus annectens
GTGCTCAAGTTATAAAAAAGGCCCTGGATCTGAGTCTATGCTACAGCAAACAAAGTGTACCAATTGCAGTAAGAAACAGTTAGAATATGCAGGCACTGCCATAAGCCTTTAACCAGAAATTCCCTGCTCAGAAGGGCAGGTCCAGCCTCTCCTCCCATTAAGAGTGCAGACCCTGCAATCGCTAATAGCAGTAAAATAACTGGCCTGGAAACCCAAATTAGCTTAAACCAAGAACTAATACACTTTTTAGAATAACAACAGACACTAAGGCTCTCAAATCAGCGGTTCCCAACTTAGAAGGATGTAAACTGCCTGTCCTGCCACCACAGTGCAGGCCAAAGACCTGACCGCTACAATGTAAAACAACGGTCCTGAAGCCCAGAACTTAATCCAAAAAAGACTTAGAAATGATAGCTACACTTTAATCAAGTTACTACCAGCAGTAATAAATACAACTGAGTACTTTAAAAGATACTGCCCTGGATTAGTGCTCAAGTTATACAAACAAAGCGCTAGATTCAGCAGGCCTGGAGATCTAGTCTAAACTACAACAAACAGGTGTACCAATTTCAGTAAGGAGCAGTTCAAATGTGCAGGCACTATAAGCTTTAACCAGAAATTCCCAGCTCAGAAAGGACCAGAGGTCCAGCCTCTCCTCCCACAGGAGTGTGCAGAACATATAACCCTCTTAATGTAAAATAATCTTCGGCCTCAAGCCCAGAGTGCTTAAACCAGAATTAATACACTTTTAAGAATAACAGACACTGAACCCTCAATCAGCAGTTCCCAACTTAGAAGGATGTAAGCTACCTGTTCTGCCACTACAGGTGCAGACCTGCTACAAACCTTCCTAATGTAAAACTGGTCTGAAGCTTCAGGTGCTTAAGCTAAAGAGCTTAGAAATGAGTTACACCAAGCAGCAGTAAGTACTGGTGGGTACTTTAATATGGCGCTTAAAAGCCACAAAAGTAAAGTAGGAAAAAACACAAAATACAAGTAAAAGCAGATCTTTTTTTTTTTTTTTTTGGAAGAGAAAGGAGTAGCGAAAACTAAGCCTGACTGACCTTTCTCTCAAATGCCTCTCCCCTGTACTGGGTGGGGAATGAGGTAATGACACTAGACTGTGAGGAAGGGTCCCAGATCTGAAATTTATAACTAGGGGGCGGACGCTGCAAAGCCACCAACTATAAAAAACACTATACCAAACAAGGAGGGATGGTGGGTGGGTGGGGAGAAACAAACTGCAGAAATATTACTCACAGCTGAAAAGCAGCAGTGAGCCTTTAAATGAAAGTTTTAAACAGCTAAAAGGAGCCACTAGAAAAAAAAGAGTTTAATCAACAAGTTATGCATAAACAAAACAAACTCCAACAGATGCTTATGCAGATGGACAATTTCCAGTTATTACCTCACACAGTGAAACTAGCTAGAAAAAAAAATACACAGTACACAAAAGTGCTACAAACAAATAAATAAAGAACAAAAATAAACAAAAAACAGGATACTTATCATGTTATATATTGTAACAGCTCCGAGTTTGCTGAGTGTCGCTTCCTTCGATTAGCTCCACTGTAAAATGGCTGAACACACACAACTTCAGGCTTCTTAGGTAACAGAAAGATGAAACCTAGAGACAGCTTTTGAAGAAAGAATCTCAAAAGAACCAATGGAGGTGCTTAGTCTAAGCTGTAGTCCATGAGGACCTTACTCAATTATTGAAGCCTCAAAACAATTCTCTCTCACTGAAATGCGAAAACAAGATGCTCCCTTGAATTATGTGCCCAGACACACAGCCTCCACATGAACACTAGGCCCCAAATACAAGCCTGAATATGGAAATGCTACAAATATCCCCACTACTTAGAACAAACTGGTAGAAATATTGCTCCCCAGCTGATAAACAGCAGTGAGCCTTTAAATTAAGTTTTAAACAACTAAAGGAGCCGCCTAGAAAAAAGAGTTTAACTTTTAAACAAGTTATCATAGTAACAACCCAACAGATGCTTAATAAGAGTGAACCAATTTCCAGTTAATACTCTCTTTTTGATGAAACTAGCTGAAAAAAATACACAGTACAAAAAGTGCTATAAACAACAAAGAAATAAACAAAATAAACAAAAAACAGGATACTTAATATTATATGTTATACCTCCGAGTTTGCTGAGTGTCCTTCATTAGATTATTTCCACTGTAAAAAAAAACTTATATATATATATATATATATATATATATATATATATATATATATATATATATATATAAATATGTGTGTGTGTGTGTGTGTGTGTGTGTGTGTGTGTGTGTGTATATATATATATATATATATATAGATATAGATATAGATATATATATATATATCACAGAAACCACCCAACAAATCGACGTAGTAGATATAAGAAGCCACCCAACGAAATCCCTTGGCCGAACAGCAAAAAATGGTAAGAAGTATGTACATACAAAATACTCCAATGTCCACTTCTCCAAAAATCCAAAAGCTTAAGATAATGGACCTCATAAATAAAGACATAGGGAATTTGCAGACTTTGGATCCAACCCAGTTTGGCTTTGTCAAAGGCAGATCATGCCTTTTAAACTTGGTTGACTTTTTCGAAACAGTCACCAAAGCCATTGATGAGGGAAAGGCAGTCCATACAGCCTACCTCGATCTGGCTAAGGCCTTCGATACAATACCCCACTCGGGTATCATTGAAAAACTCATCAGCTTAAATGTTAACCCATACATCACAAGATGGGTTGCAAAACTAAGCTTTGAGTGACAGAACCCATAGGGTCAGAGTTGCTGGCGCCATGTCAGACTCAAAGCCTGTCACAAGTGGTGTCCCACAGTGCTCAGTCCTAAGGCCCACTCTTGTTTGGCATCTACTTTTCGAAGTACAAGCAAACACCCAGGAGGGTTATGGCTGACAAAGTTTGCAGAGGACTGCAAACTAGGCGCCATAGTAGAAAACACATCTGACACAGATATCCTTCAAGAAGGATTCTCACAGAAGCGGATAACTGGTGCCAGAGCCACAGCCCTAAAGGATTATATGCCAAAAATGCATAGTCATATACCCTTGGGAAAAACAAGGTTACCTCCCTAGCTACCAAATAGGTGGCAATCCACACTGAGCACAGAAGAAGTTATCAGGGACCTGGGGACCCAGGTTGATAGTAGTCCGTCATTAGAACACCCATGTAGCTAAAGTAGTTAGGAAGACCTTCTACATTGCCCACCTTATCATGAAAGGGATTCTCATCTAGATCAAGGAGAGTTATAGTCTCCAACTTTACTCATCACTCTCATCAGACCAATGATTGGAGTACAAATTGCCCAATTCAGAATGTATCTGACCCGACACTTGCAGCAGCTGGAGGCCACAAGTTCCTCACCAAAGGACTAAAGGGTCTCAAAAATCTATCCTATGCTGCCCGACTCAGAAGAACTCCAGCTCTATTCAGTAAACACTTACACTGCTCAAGAGGAAATTTGACCTTTGCCTAACATACAAGGAGGCCATGTCAAACCCAGATTTGATATGAATATGCTTCCACCTCAAAAAATCTAGATCCATCAGAGCCCACAAGGCGGGAGACTTAAACCTCTAGACACGGCTATTAATGGGGCGTTACTGGATGGATAGATTCATCACCCAAAGACTCCCTATGCTGTGGAACAAAGGAATCCCGGTACATGTGAGGCAGAGCACCCTGTTTAGCCTTGTTCCAGAAGAAATCTTGACCAATGGATGGGGAGATGTCATAGATATACCCCAGGGATTACCTCAGTGTCACTGCTGGAAGCAGAGAGGCACAGCAAAATAATGGGTATAGTTCCCCATACTAAAGGGGTGGCGTAAGCCATTAAAAGCGATAAGGCTAGGCTTGTAAATGCCCTCGGGCAGATAGCCTAGTATGAACCTATGAACCTATGAACAATCAAATGTATAAAGCACTAGATTCTGCCACTTCCAAGTAACTAAAAAGAATCATGCGATGCTGCAACAAAACTTTTAATAGTGTAAGCGCTTTCACGGCAACTGAAAAGCCGCTTCATCAGACAAACAGTGATGCGCTACTAAGGCGCCAATTTTAAAATGACAATTCATTCCTCACGTCCAATGGACGATGATGTTAAATTTAAAGTGCTAATATCCTTTTTGGGATAACTAGCCTCCATCTCAACAAACTATAAAACAATGAAAAACAATAAAAGCAGTATATTGCACAATTGTTATCAAATATTTAAAACTGATCTACTTCACTAATAACTAAAAAACTAGAAAACAAATACAGCTAATACTTAACATTGATGCATACAAACCTCCTTTGTAAAAGACTATCATAACCTCTAATATATTACTAAATGGAAAATAAATAGTATATATATATAAAAATGAACCCAACCAACCATGCATGAATGGATCTAAGCTTGTGTTCATGTATGCTATGAATACATATCAATGTGGAGACAAAAACTGTCCTGCTTAAGGAATACAGATAATAACTGTGACTATAAGCTGAAACTGAAAAACAATAATAATGTTGTGGTGACAATAATGACAACAATATACAACTATATACAGATCTAAACTACAAAGGAGTCTAGACAATCTAACTATAAAAACTAGAGAAGCTATACCTAGGCTCCTATCGATGGAAATTGTAATTTTTATATTTTTTTATTTATTTTTATGTGTTTGTGTCATCTAAGGGATCTCCCTTTCCAATGGGGCTTGATGGAAAGCACCTCATTCAATCCTTTGTCCCTATGCGCTGCTAACCTACAAATCCATTTTAGTTCAGCTTGTTCGGTGAGGTTAACAATGTCCCCCAGCCTGACACTAGAATTTATAACCTGTATTACTTAAATAAAACATGTGCCTGCCCTTCTTTTATGGTATGCTTAGCCAGGGCACTGTACTCATGCCCTCTGGCCAAGCAATAACCGTGGTCACGTATCCTCTCCCTTAGTGTCCTATTAGTTTTTCCTACATAGA
>NC_056746.1:288140071-288212945 GCF_019279795.1 Protopterus annectens
ACAAGCTTAGAAATTTTGTTTGTAAAGTGGAAAGGAGGAGCAGAAACCAAGTGGGTTGGCCTTCTCAAATGTTCTCCCTGGATTAGGTAGAATGAGGTAATGACGACACTAGACTGGGAGGATTGTCCCAGATCAAATTTACAGTAGGGGCGGGCAACTGCAAAGCCACCAAGTATAAGAACACAATACCAACAGGGAGGGAGGGTTGGAAACAATATGATACACTCCTTGACAGGAAATCAGAACAAAAAACCCAAACAGATACTTAATGAATGTAGACAATATCCAGTTAATACCTCACACACAATGAAACTAGCTAGAAAAGTATGCAGCAGACAATAAAAGTGCTATAAATAACTTGTAAAAATAAGCAAAAAACAGGAAACTCCATGTTATCTTTTACAGATCCGAGTTTGCTCAGTGTGAAATGGAAGAAACACAAGTTAACTTCTTAGGTAACAGAAAGTTGAAACCTGAAACAATTTTTTTTTTTTTTTTTTTAAAAGCTTGAAAGAACCAATGAGGTGCTTACTCCAAGCCGTAGTCCAGGTAACCCCAATCAGCCAATGACCATAAACAGACATTATACATCTACACCTCACCATATTAGTTTTAAAATTAGTAGATTTGGAAATTTTAGACTTGCATTTATATTCAAATGTCAGAAGTCCTTGGTGCCCTTAACAGACTTAGTTTTAACCAATATTTTTTTTTTAAATAATTAGGTGCAAATGGCTATGAGTAATGGCAAGTGGAGCTGCTTTTGCCAAGATTTATGCAAACTTATTCATGGGAGATTCTGTGGCACAACATATCTATAATGGTATTAGGAATTGATTCCTCTCTGGCATAAAATATTTCTATGACTGCTGTATGGTGTGTACTGGTGGTAACTAGTCTTTGTAAGAATTTAAAGAAAACCTTAACAGTAACGATTCTGGTATAATTTTCACCCTACAGGCAAAAATAGCTCAGATTGTATGGATATCACCAAATTAACAGAGGGATCTATGATGAAAATAACTTTCCAAAACCTTACTTCACGACAACAGCTGCCACCCAGGCATGTGATAAGAAATATTCCAACTTCCAAATTATGAGAATCAGGAGGATATGTTGTTCTATGAAATTTTACCAGGAGTCTTTCTCCGATTTAAATCGTAGATTAAAGCAAAGGAGTTACCTCAAAAATAAAAATGAAGTGCAGGGGTGGCCGACATGAAGGACAGGACTGATTTTAGCTATGCTCATCTGAAGTTATTTGGTTCACTACCACTTATGGTGGCAACATGCTTTGGTATAAAGGTTTGCTAAACAAACACTGGTCCATTATATGTTAAGATCAGACATCTCAGTATCCCAGTCCAGTATGCAAACCTGGTGACAGCAGAAAAAAAAAAACGGTCCCATTTTTTTTTTAAATATACAAAACCAACTGTAATCTTTGGAGTATGACCCAACACCCATAAGTAGTAGTAGATAATGTAGGGGGTGCAAAAGTTGTAAGCTGGTACTGAACATGTTTTGTATTACTAAAAATTCATGTATTTTGTTTCAAATTAGAAACTTGATTACACAGTCCATTTAATCAGAATGGCATTGTGGTGCCTTCTAAACTGGGCAAAAAAGACACATTCTTGTAAGAAAAGAATTTTAGTTTGCATTAGAGACATTACTTGACTAAAACAGTAGTCCATAGGTAGGTACTAGGCTATCGACCCTGGGGCCTATACAAGCCCAGCCAAAAAGGTACCCTGGCTTTTGCCACCCAAGAAAATTATTTTCCTGTGCCACTGTCGAGCAGAGCCACAGAGGTGATCCCCGGGGTGAATTTCCTATTTCCCATCCAATCATCAAGATTTTTCTTGAAGAGTGCTAATGATTGTTTGATATAGATAGGTAGTTAATTCCAGAGTTTGGGAAGTCTCTGGGACAGGAATCTATCCTTCCAGCATATTCTGTTTATTGTGGTGATAAGGTTTAGGTCCCTAGAGCGTGTAGCTCGGAGGGATTGGGATTTCTTTAAGTGGAGCATGTCTAACAGCTCTGGGTTTGACATAGAGGTGATCTCTGCCCAACGTACAAAGCTGAGTAGGCGATATGCGACGGAGTAAAGCTGGAGATTTTTGAGACTATCTGCGTACGGCATCTGTTTGAGGCCGGTAATCCTCTTTGTGAGGTATTTCTGCGGCCTTTCCAGTTGTTGTAGATGTCTTGTGAGGTACATACCAAAAGGGGTGTTTTACTCTACAATGGGTCTAATGAGTGATGAGTAGAGGGGGAACAATGACCTCTTTCTGGATGAGAAACCTTTTGTGATGAGGTGTGACACGTAGAAGGATTTCCTGACTACTGTGGCAATGTGATTATCAAAGGAGAGACTCCTGTCCACCAGTGTACCAAGGTATCATCACACTTTCGGTGTGAAGTATACTACCGCCTAGGTTGTAGTTCATGGGTACAGAGTTTTTACCAAAGGGGATGACGATGCATTTTTTGGCAGTGAGCTTGACGCCATGGCTTTAACACCAGGCACCTGTCTCAGTGAGGCCCTTTTGTAGGATGTCCACATCATTAGGAGTTTCGATTATGGCTCCTAGTTTGCAGTCATCTGTGAACTTCGTTAGCCAAAGACCTTTTGTGTTTGGTATCTACTTCTTTGAAGTACAGGCTAACAGGAGAGGACCCAGGACTGACCCTGTGGTACTCCACTTGTCACTGGTCTGAAGTCGGATTTGGAGTCTGCTACTTTCACAGTGTGGGTTCTGTCAGTGAGCCAGATGACAACCCATCTTGTGACATAGGGATTTATACCTAGTTTAGTGTATTTATCTATAATTCCAGAGCGGGGAATGGTGTCGAAAGCCTTGGCAAGATCTAGATAGGCTGTGTAAACCACCTTACCCTTGTCTACGGCTTTCGTGACTGCTTCAAAGAAGTCTATCAGGTTTAGGAGACATGATCTGCCTTTTACAAACCCGAACTAAGTGGGGTCCAGAGTTTGGAGATTACCAATGTCTTTGTTTAGAAGTTCCATGATGATACGTTCCATGGCCTTGCAGACCAGGCTCGTCAGGCTAATGGGGCGGTAGTTCCCAGGGTCCATGGTGGCTCCCCCTTGAGGAGTAGGATAACCGTTGCTGTGCGCCATTCAGCAGGCACAAAGCCGGAGGTGAGGCTATGATTGAACATGGTACTTAGGTGGGGTGCCAGTTTGTTCTACAGTTCATGCAGAACACAGCCTAGGATGTTGTCTGGTCCCATGGATGATGTGTTTTACATAAGCACAAAATTGAAAATTCTATTCCAAGTTCACCTTAATGGATATTGAAGTGGTTATCAGCACATTTAACCCTAACAAAAACTAGAGAGAATCTACTCTGAATACAAAAAAGAAAAGAAAAAGAAATTATGGATCATTAAAAGAGGAGTGTTTTTAATGAGCAGTTATAAGTTCTTGTCTTCTATTCTGGACAGGATAAACTGTTAAACGAGATTTCCCTTCAAGAAAGTCTTATTACATTTTCTTTGTCCACTGGTACAGGACAGCTGTGTGTATTAGTTATATGTCCAGCTCGTTTTGTACATAAGCTTTTCTGTTCACCTCTGAAGTTGTATTTAGCAGCAAAACCGGTTTGGTTTAAAATAACCTTATCTCTCTGGATTCATTTTCTTGGAATTTGTTAATCTTGATGCGGTTACTTTGGTGGCAATTTGTCTTTAAAATGTACCATGCTTCTTCATTTGGTGTGTGCATTAGGAAATATCTATTTATATACACACAGAGCCAAATTCTCATCAAGAGGAGAAATAAAGAAATAAAAACCTGCATCTAAGTTAGCAAACCCATAGAACAAGGAGACAGCAAGTCAACTAATCTGAAACTATACTCAATTCCCAATGTGACGAAATATTGAGCATCTTTGTCCCTGCACACGTGTGCACATATACGTGCATGTATACTCATAAGTACATGTTATACACTGACATAGTACACAAACATATCTATAACATGTAGGCACACAAGTATATAAAAAGTATGTATGTACACATGCATTTCTACATGCATCTTTGGTGCATAAAGTGTGTGTGCATGAATGTGTATTTGTGTTTGTGGATGTGTCTATGGGAGCAACTCGAACTGGCAAGCAATTTTTTTGTCAAGTCAGGACTGGGTCTATATACCATAAATTTCAGTGATGACCCATGCATGGTGTACTGCAATGATGATCCGATGGGAGTTGGTCCAGAACATCAGTGCTTTGCTGAAAGTACCACAAAGCAATAATATCAGAAAAAGGCTCTAACATGGGCCGTTAATTCAAACTGAGATGGTGCTGTGGACCCCCCACACATACCTCCTGGCTGCATCATGTATGTGATGCATCTTTATAGTGGTCTCATTCAAGGTCCACTACAGCTACTTATTTTCCACCTTACACCCGACTCACTGAATTGATCACCTGGAATAAAACTACACTCTTGTTCACTGGCACCCTTGGTGTAAAGATTTGGAAAATGCTGCAAGAGGTTTACCTGCAACAGTTACCTTGCCATTACACAGGGCAACTTACTACTCCAAGGAAAATGTTGTGGAGTGACAAGCGTTTCCCTAATCACCACTAAGCTCTCTCCTGCAGTACTAGGTCACTTGCCTTTACCATAAAAAAGTTTTCTACCATTCAGTTCTTCTACTTTTCTTTACTGCCTTCCCTCAATACAAGGACTATCAGTAGAAGGAGCACAGACAAAACACTACTCATTTGCAGCAGCATGCTAGTTCTAGAAAAAGGGGGACAAGGTCTCACTACAAGAGATATTCAAAAGTTTTACTCAATGTGCTTCTACATCAGTGGGCATCACAACTAACAAGCTCAGCAATGTAAGAGTTTAAAGAAATGGACACGGTTGAAGCAGCACCTGACTTGACAGCAAAGCTTCGCAGCATGCTGTAGCTTTGTTTCTTACTCAAAACTGCTATTCCAAAAGTTACAATCAAATATTTTACAAGGGGACTCCAAAAGACAAAAAAATATGTCTGGTAACATGGGTCAGCAAATGTGACAAACAGGCAAGCTTATGACACAAGAGCTCAGTTCCAAAAATAGATAGATCTATCGCACTTCTGGAATAGTGTACAAATCGATTTATAGCAATTAAAATACATTTCTGAAATGTTTACAAATCCCTGAAATGGCTTCTGTCACAAGTCGATGTCTGCAATACACAATAACCCACTTACACAGTGTACAAAACAAATTATATAAAAATTTCAAGGTTTAAAAAAAAAAAAAAAAAAACTACAATATTTCAAAAATACAAGTTGCTATTTACAACTGTTTTTCAGTGTCCATGGCTTCTGTAAGACAGCATCACTATTATATAAAGCACATTAGTCACCCGCCAGTGTCACAGAGAAAGTGGATTTAAGGTGGTAGCATAAGTACTGCAGTGTGTGAACAAGTGCCCCCCCCAAAAAAAAAAAAAAAAAAAAAAAAAATACAAGGCACCAGAAAACTGGAAGATAAACAGGGCTGCAGCTATGGGAAATAGGCAAAACTGACCACGATAGTTGAGTAACAGCACCCGGACTGGGTGCGGGAAAAGAAATTTTATGTATACAAAAGGTGGGAGGATTAACATGCTGCTACATGAAACAGCGCTCACCAAAGTCTAATTTCTGGACAGTAGTAAATTCCACTACTCATCCATCTTCAGATTCAGGATATAATCCCAGATTCCATTTCTGGACTGGGAAGTGTAACCTCACCTTTCAATGATCCTTAACCCAATTCTCAAAAGTAGTAGTTTGTGTTATACAACACATTAAAATGTTAAGCACATTGTCTAGTGCTGTTTTCTTAAATCTAATGAACTGATCAACACCAACTTCCTTTGCTCAACTTTTCCCACCACTAAGACAAATCATGTTTTATACTGCATCTCTAAATTCTGCACACTGTTTTTATATATCCATCTCTGCATAACTCTGTATACTCCTGTAAAATTTCTGTTCACTTTTTACTTCATTATGCATGTATGTCTTTTGTCAGTTTCCTGTTAATTGTCAGTGACTTCCTCATTTACCTAGTTCAAGCACATTTGAAAACAAATGTATGAGCAGACACAACAGCTGCTTCCAAATATATAACAAACATAATAGGAGCACTAACAATAACCACTGCGACATAACTTTGCAATCTAAACACTAAAAACACAGGACTCTGTTAAGATCAGGTTTAAAAGTCAAACAGACGTCTTAAAAAGAAAACGGATCATCAATATTCACTGTAAACGTGACGGACTAATCCTGCTAAATTTATATTCTACAACACATTTAAAGCACATAGTGCTCCAGTATCTTTTAGCTGTAAGCATGGACAGACCACACCATACCAAGAACAGCTTACTCAAGGGCTTACTACAACCATCACAAAACAAATTCTTAACATAATTTGTCAAAAGAAAAGCAAATCATTGCTTACCAAGAAAGCCACAAAATAAGCAAATTGGTTAATAACAGAGTCCTAACAGATCTGGCAGTTGATGCAAAGGGTTAAAACTATAAGCAGTAGTTCCTGTGATAAAGGGTTTGATTCCCTCAGCTCTTATATGCCTACTGTGCAACCTTGAGCAAGTCACTTTATGTGCTGTTCACATGGGTGGCATTATTCTGTTAATTACCGTTAAAATGAGGGTGTAGGTGGCATTAATATTAATACTTCTGCCTGCAACTCAATGAAAATTATGCAGAAATATTATCTAGCTGTTCACATTCTGAAATATCAGAAATCCAGAAAATTCAATAAAAATATTTTTATCACAGATGAAAATGCAGCATTCACCAATTCCCCTGCTTAAAACTGTACCCTCACCCCCAACACCACCGACACAAATTAATGTTATACCTGACCATCCCCATAGCTACTCAGCTTAATCTTCTGTTGGTACCCAAAAAGGTACATCTGCCCTAACACCAGCACTAGTTCTTTTCTCTCACTATAAAGTTCTTTTGTGAACAGTTTATCACGGACAATTCACAAACACAGTCCACATTCTCATTATTGATTTAACTATTATTGTAATACATATACCACTGAATTAATCTGGTTGACTTCTATTACATTTAATCATTCAAAGGCACATGTTCCAATTTGTCATAGCTGTCAACCTATAATCTCTAACCTACATATTTATGCTATTCCACTTGTCTTGCAACAACATACACATCATTCTCACGGTTTCAATACCCCATATGCTTTCTGCCCTTCATCTTCATATATTCTCTGTTCCACACTATCTGTTCTCATATCTTTGGTATTTCTCTGCCCTATAGCGCCAAAAAGTGGGTTCACATATGTTTTGTTTATGCTTTTTAAGTAGGTGAGCAGGCTCATCAGCATGGATTACTTTCATCTAAGATTTGAAAAATCAATAACTCCATAAGAACAGTTATTAAAAAAAAACAAGTAATATAATTGTGGAAAGTACGGATTGTGAAACTAACCTATTAATGGTAGAAGTCCTCAATTCTACTACTCTACACAGTTACTGTTGTTCGAATAAAGAAAGAACTTTGTAAAAACAGTAACCTGTGTTAGCAAGGGCATGGCTTGCATTTAGGCAAACACATTCAAGCCAGACCACAATGTTGCTCCCAGTAGAAGTGTCATATTTATTCACATATACTGCCTACAGTTACATTTCATGTCGGTCTCTTTTTCTTTCAGCGTTCACAAAGTTTCCATGCCACACTTCCTGCACACGCATTTTATTTTCACTCCCTTTACCAGAAAGCAATTTTAAAAATTAATTCCCTTTTCAGTAAATCAAACTTGAGTCTACAAAATGAATATCACTAGCAGCTCAAAGACTTCACCCTACTGATACTGCCAAACTATAGGGCCACGTTAAATTCTTACCATACAACTTCTTGCTCTCTACTTCCATCACCTAAGTGTTTCTCCACACTTCTTGTTTAGCCTCACTAGCACACTTTTAACGTGTATATCTCTAGTATATATAATCCCCCATCTTCAAACCTTCACAGATTACCTGCATCTTACACTTTACGCCATCACAGCCAACACCAATTTGAACCCATACCCAGGGATGTAGCCAAACATTTCTCTACCACCTCCCTTCCATTGCTCACCTAACATTTCGAAAATGTACACATCTTCAATAAGCTACCATTTGTTCAGTTAAGAACTTTACAGACCACTTTCAGTGCTGCCATTCTACCACAAAACAATTTCTAAAGACGTATTCTGGTCTCCGATTGTGTTGTATACACATAATTTACGGAGTCCTAAACATCCTGAAATCTATTCCCAACAATGTTCCACACACGGATGCTGACATCAATGTACTAATTTAAATACACCACGTATGCCTAGCAACATTGTTGCCCGTACCCTTGCAAACTGTCGGTCCAACTAGAACATCTTTGCAGAACAATTTACAATTGTTTTCATATTACCAGCATCCACAATTATCAGTAATTTACCACCCACAAGGAAATGCACACTCTCACATATGAAACTCTTTATTTCAATTCACTCGGGGTCTTTTTCTTCATTTAATAACTCACCGTTGCTGTAGGCATATGGGGACTCGGCTGCACCATCCTGTAGGCTCTCCAGGATCTCTCCTTTACCTACATCGCTATCCCCGACCAGCAGGAACTTAAGCAAGTAATCGTAACTCTTCACTGGACTGCCTTGACTACCCATACCGCCTACTGACAACAGAGAATCAACGACACACAGGCACGCTCAACGGTAGCTCCAAGCCCCCGGTGGCCGTCCTTCGCTCCACATCCTGCAGGCCTGCCCCACCCCGTCACACGGCTTGAAGCAACAATCAAGCCTATAAATCTCTATAGTTCTTCGGGCTCTGCCGCTGCACACGCTCCCTGGTCTACACGTCTTTCTACGGCCTGCTACACCATACACATTTTACATAGCTGTAAGTCTTTAAACTTTGGTAGAGCTGTACAAAATTTGGACAGTGTTTCACTGCCTTTTGTTGTATCAGTCCACACTATTAAAATATTCACAGGGAAAAAAAACAACCACAAACCCCATCCACGATTATCTATTATTCAGCCTATACTCGAAAATTGCACCACCTTCTTCTTATGTGAACCCCACCCTATTACTATCTGATTGGCTAAGCCTTCAAAACGTTCTTACTCCAATTGGTTGTTAGTATATGCGTATCAGGTCACAGCTACTAAACTTGAGGATGTACAGATAGTGCTAAAAATCAATAAGGATGAAAGCACACATCAGGCGAAGGTACACCAGTCAACATTTTAACTAAAATGTGACCTGTGTACTGATAGTCAATGAATGGAAACAAGGAACTGACAGTAACTAAGTTGTAAAACATTGCATTGTAACTGGGTTAATTTTTATCTTAATAATCTCCGGGCTGAGCCTGAAAAAAATTGATTTGGTTCAATGTTCTAACCATTAAACAGAATAAGATAAATACATCGTACAATGAAATCATGTGTTTATTAAGTGTCTCCATGAAAAACATTCAATAATGTATATCTATATGTTTTTTCATTTTTTTTAAATATTTCATCACCCACCCTCACTATTCACAGTCACTCCACATACAAGCTTTGTTCCGTCACACCCCAATGTATTCCTCCAGCTGACTCGTAAACAGTACTATTTTCCTCTAAAAGGATTCACTGTCACCCACTCCCTTATAATTCACTATCATAAACTGAATGCCTTGGCAACCCTCCTTATGTCTTGCATATTCTCACTCCTCTTTTCCACTGTTTTCTACTGATTTATCTCAAAAACAATAACTTATAGTGACCTGCAAAACATCTCTTTGTTTCTACTGCTCTCCACACCTTCTTGACCTCAAAACATTCCCACATCATATGCAGCAATAATGCCTTCTTTTAGAACACTTCTGATTTCCCTCTTTCTCCCCTCATTCATATATCCTCTGGTGATTCATACTGTTAATGCAATAATCTCCATATGCCTTCTATGCATTTTGCTAACTAGTGTTAACTTTCTTATCACCCTCTATACCTACTCCCACCCCTCCACCCCTAGTTAGACTGTCCCTTTTCCATGAGTGTTCTATCTTCCTGTTTTTTTCTCTCCCTTCCCTCAACCATAAATGTATAGATTAGCCCACCTCAGTCTTCTGTATTAAAAATTAAAATGTCGTTCGGCTTTTCCCGGTTAGGGGTCATGACAGCCGAATTCCGGTCTCCTAATGACTGGCAGTGGATTTTTACGGTGCCAAGGTGCCAGCCCGACACCCCAACTTGCACCACCGCTTGCCTTCTGTATTCCCCACTCCTTAATTGGATAATACCTCACAACACCTTCCAGCCACCTCTTCCCATTTTCTCCATTAATATTTTGAAAGTCCTGCTAAAATTTCCTGCTGTTGTATCCATAGTTCTCTTTTACTTACTCAAAGGACATCATTTTGCCCACTCTGACTACCACAAGTCGCTTCACATGCGTAATTCACATTTCCTCCCATCTCATAACTTCCATCCATCTCCCCCAAACCTTCAATTCCTCTAATATTTTCCCCTCACATCTCCCTTAATTTTCCCTGTCTTTACATATGAGTGCAGAGTAATCTACATATGATCCTATTATCTCCCCATTTCTTCATAATTGTGTAGAATGATTATTTAGTGCCTAACAAGCCAGTGGATGCTTGGCAATTTTATAGTTGGTAAGAAGCTGAGTCTATGGGGCAGTTGCAGCCAGTATAAGTTTTTTAGTGCTATACACTGGCGGCTTCTGAAAGGGGTATTTGCTGCAAATGTAGCCACGTTATTACAGCATTGTTCAAGTTTTACTTTTTGTGATGCCTGGAGGTTAGTAATGATGAGAGCACAATGAAGTAGTGAGAGGAAGAGATAAGTATTGTCAAGTGCAGTTTAAATTGTTTTGGTGGGAAAGTGTTTTGGTCTTTAAAGCATCCCTAGTTTTTGCTGAGTTTTTTTAATGCAATTTTTTATACACAGGTCGAATTTAAGATTATCATCCACTATCATCCATAATAGTTTGCTACAAGAAATGACTTCAGTGGTTGTATTATTAAGAGACAGAGGGTTTTACATTTTTTTTCATGAGAGAGGGACTTAGGGGAAAACAAAAAAATAAATAGTCTGGTGGGGGGGGGGGGTGAGCATGAGTTGTGAGTTACAAAGCCATGCTTCAGTGATTGTTAAAGTTTCCTGAATAATTTTTTAGAAATGTGCCAGGTTGTCCACTAAGGATCCAAAAGGCAGTGTGCATGTGAGTGTGGAGTCATCTGCATGTCGTATTAGGGAGGCGTGTTTTTCATAGGTTTATAGGTAAATAGTAGGCTACCTGCCCATGTGGGCCATTTTAAGCTTGGCCAATTTTTCACAAAGGTAAGAATCAAATCTTGTACCTTGTGTCCGTGAGGTAAACACTTTAATCATTTTGCCAAGCCTAGCCAACCTCCAACCAGAATTTGTACCTTACCTCCCTTTCCACCATCTTTCTCATTTCCTGACATTTACGCTGTTATCATCCTTTCACACTCTGCATCTAGCATCATCACATATGCAAATTACTTAGAGCAAGATAATCTCCCTTACATTCTCCTCAAACCCTTGTCTTCTACTTACTAATTATCAATCTCTTGTCATGCTATACATGTGGCATCACTAATTTTTGGATCCCGTCCAGTCCAGTCATCCCTCCATCTGTCAAAATGTATCTCATAAGATGTAAAATATTATACAAAATCTCCTGCTCTGCCGCTGCTCACCTTTCCTGTCAAACCACTCACATTCATCTTCTGCTTATTCAGCAACTTTACTTTCTCCCCTCCATACTGCCCTATAATTCCCCCAACTGACTATACTCTCATAACTGTATATGACTCTTTGCCCATTCTCTCTACCTCTTAAGTTGGACCATTACTAGTACTTCATACATTGAATCCAGTAGTTCCCACCTGTGCATTGTTCCATTGTACCCCTTCTTCATTCATTGTGTCACTTCCCTCCAACATGTTACTTGGGAGTCCATAGTGCACCACTCTTTTCCTTTCCTTTCTAACCAATTCCATCTTACTGCTTGCAATGACATCCTCCTTCTCCTCCCCCTACACTACTTTCCCACCTATTCATTTCCTTCCTAAATTCTTCCTGTCCCTCCCCTACTTTTCTGTTATAGAACAGTCCATAAATGTACTGAATTGTTCTGCCGTCACCCTAAATCTTCTCACCCCTGTCCACTACATTCAGGAGTATCACCCCTAATTTCATCTCCATCTCTCCACTTCTTCCTTATAGCCTACTGCTCAAAAACATTCCCCTTCACTTCCTGTCACCATCTCTTCTCTCTTCCACCCCTACAGGTCACCTTCTGCTCTTTCTCCTTCAACCATCACTTCATCTACTTTATTTCCTCCTCCTCCTCAGTCTCCAACTGTTTCATCTTATTTCACTTCAGATTTCTCAAATCAATCTCTGCTTGTAATATTCTTGTCACTCCTCCATATTCTCTTTCCCCACTCTCTGCATATACACTGACTTCCATGCTACCTTTAACACATCCATTCACTACTTCCACTCCTCCTACCACTTTCCCCATCTCCTCAAGTTATCATTTCCTTTCCTTTCCTTTCCTTACCAGTCCAGTTTGCACCACATCCATCTCCTATCTAGCTCGTTCTATCCATAAACTCATGGTATGCCACATTTCTCTGCCACATCTACAACCAATTATTCCCTTCTTATCATCACTTGACGCAAAATATTTGTTGCTGTTTAGCTAAGACTGACTCTTTGTGGCCTCAAAGACTTTAGCACAAAAGGCCTGTCTTCCAAAACTGCTTCTTCACGTTCCTGCACATTCATAGTCGTTACTTCATTCATACTGTCAATCCATCTTAACTTTGCTATCACCTTTTTCTATTGCCTTCAATATCTCCAGCATTAGTATCTTCTCTTGTGAATCCTCTCTTTGCATTAAGTGGCCAATGTATTTCAGTTTGTGATTTACTATCAGACCTTCAGTAAATGATCTGGGTTAGTTCCCTAATTATTGATTGGTTTGATCTTCTTATAGTCCATGAAATTATTAAGATTTTCTCTAACACCACTTTAACTTTAATTCAAGCTGCCTGATTAAGAATTATGGCCTCAACCATTCTGGAACTTTCTCTAGTTTTCCATTTTTTGGTTATGCATTTTCATTGCTACCAGTAAGAAAGTATAATGTTGTTCTATTAACTTTCATCCCTTGTTGGCAGCTTAACAAAATAGATCCATATTCAATAACTCTAGCTTTCCACTTATTTATCTGTGGTTGTTAATGTTTCTCCTAATAATTCTGATTTCAGAATCTGGCAGTGCATAATAAGTAATCATTAACAGTGCTATAATAGATACAGTCTTTACTTACTACTAAAGGTGTTGCAGTGGTGTAGTCAGAGGAACATGCTTTTGTCACTGCTAATTGGAGCCATGTTATACAGATATGTTTGATCAGAATATCAAAAATACATATGAGACAGGACTTCCAAGATGGCTGGGCCTTGAGTAACAGCTTAATTTCAGCTCTCCCAGTGTGAAAACAGAAACTCAGAAAAGAGAGCCAGTAAACTTGTATTTTGGGGTAAATTTCAGCAACTGGCTAGTAAGTCCACTGCCTGGATGCCAGCAAAAAATAAATTCAGAGAATGTGAATTTGGAACCTGAAAGAAAATCAATCAGAAAAGGTGAGGAAAAATTTTGATTGGGAAGTATTATTCAGCTCTTCAGCAAAAAGCAGTGCAAGCTCCAGCTTTGGTGCAAGACATGACTTCCAGTAATCCAGAGGAAAAATAAGTCAAGTGTACTCAGAACCAATTAAAATAAATAAAACACTGAAGGAGTATATCAACTCAAATAACAAAAGGCTGGAAAAAATGGAAAAAAGCAAGTTTTGTAAAGTGTGACATAGGCTCAAATGGATATGACAAGAAACAAATGTATAAAAGATCAATCTGACAAACATTAGTGTACGCATGTAACACAAAAGCTGGAACTAGGTACTTAACAAAAAAGCTTTCACACATAAAAGGTGGGATTAATAACTTTTTAACATAATGATGATTTCTATATTATCTTTAAATATCAATGGAGTCACACACACACACACACACACACACACACATATATATATATATATATATATATATATATATATATATATATATATATATATATATACCAAAAAGAAGGTGTAGTGAACTATATTAAAAATGTAGAGTGCAAATAGCTATGCTACAGAAGACACATTTGGAAAGAAATGAACATGTGAATTTAATGAAGAAAGGTTTTCAGGACAGTTATTCAGTGGAATACTTGGGACAAAGGAAAAGAGGAGTACTTATATTAATTGCAAATGGAGCTCCAATAGTAGTGACAGAAGAGGATAAAATATAATAATGTTAATTTTGTAGTACTAAGGGGCTATGACAAGGGTGGAGGATTACACTGGCATATATTTATATTCCATCTAAAACTGCTATAATTGAGTTTAAGAAAATGCTAAGAGAAATAATCTGCTTTCAGCATGGAATATTACTTATAAGTGGGGAGTGGAAATTAATTTGCAGTGGTAAAGGTGTATCGGGGAGCCCAGGAGGGAAAATATAGCAAAGGAGGGTAGATTTTGAAGAAATTTATGAAAATATGTGTCATGGACAAAGTGAATTCAGTAGTAGGAGTTCAGAGTGATTTTACATATTATTCCCAAAGGTACAAAAACTGGGCTAGGCTATGAACATGTGCATTTAACTGAAAGTTTTGATATGTATCCAATAACTATTTCAGATCATCCACCAATAATAACTAAAATAAAAATGCAGGGTAGTGATAAAATAAGACACTGGTGCCTTCCCTCTTATCCACTGAAAAGAGATGAATTTAAGAATGGGTAGTGGAAATTATTCCAGATTTATTAGAGAAAATATAAATTTCTTCTAAAAATATAGCTAGGGAGTGGGATAAAATTAAAGTGGAGTTTAACAATAGGGTAGAAATAAAAGAAAGAGAGATATGGTTAAGAAGTAACAATAATTATTTACAGAGACTGCCAAATGGAAAAGTATTGCAGAATAGGGGGCATCTCACAGGACAAGAAGAGGAGCAATTGTAGAATGCTAAACAAAAAATTAGGGATTACTTCAATAACATGCAGGAGTTTCAAAAGATTGCTGTTAAGCAACAGTTTCTTGATAATAACTCCAGAGCACAAAACCTTTTACCCCAATGACTCAGGCAACAGAAAGTAGAAAGGCTTTTCACCAAGCTTAGGGAGCCTTTAATAAGGAAGATAACAAGAAATCCTGTAGAGGTACTAGAAATATTTCAGAAATATTATGAAAGTCTGTATAAAGCAGAGAAACATGGAACCCAAGAAACGGTACAAATGGAAATGTTTATGGAAGAACTAAATATGCCAAGGTTAGAGATAGATGAGGCTCGGTTACTAACAGTTAGGATAGGAAGAGATAAGATAAAAATGGTGAAGTATAACCATTCCAGAGTACAGATCCCATATATATATATATATATATATATATATATATATATATAAATATGGGTCTACTTCAGTAGACCAAAATCTCACTTACCTGACTTTCAAAGTACTGAGACAAAAAAAAAAACAAAACTCACAAGAATGACTGCTTGGAACACCAACAGATCAGTACTGGTAAGTAACCGCTTGGCCAGCATGTTGACTTTTATCCCTTACCTCCATGGTAGTGTGATCTTGGAGTTGGTATATTTAGTTAAGGGGGTATGGGGGCAAAGACCCCACATGGGTGACTTTTCTTTGCTTCAATGTTAGTGTGTTTGTGGGGTTGGGTGAGCGGTTACTTACCCTTAGTGATCTGTCAGTGTTCCAAGTAGAAGGTCTTGTGGAGTTTTAGGTTTTTCATCTCACTGTTTTGAAAGTTGGGTAAGTGGGCTTTCTGTGTACTGAAGTAGACCCATATATATATATATATATATATATATATATATATATATATATATGGATCAATGTGGTTTTGTGGAGGAGGTGGCAAAAATTTGACAACATCAATAGAACATTGATGATCCAGAGGGCAGAATGTAAGAAAACACCACTGTTATTCGTGGGTCTTGATGCAGAGAAAGCATTTGATAGAGTAAGCTGGCAGTTTATGAGCATGGCAATAGAAGCATTTGCATTCACTGTTAAAATTATAAGGCTGATTAATTAGGAGGATATATGAGGGATCAGAATCAAACATTATAAAGATCAATCATAAAGATTCCCTTATAAACAAACACATTCAAAAACTGAGAAAACTAATAACCTCATGCATATCAAAACTAGCCCTAAGTGGAGATATCCACCCCAACCCTGGCCCTACCATCTCCAACCCCAATCCTCATAATCAGACTAGAAACCACAACTTCTCCCATATTACAGCCAATAGAAAGCCAAATGACTTCCTTCTACTAAGCCTAAATAGTAGAAGTATATCCAACAAAGTCCATGAACTCCATGCCACCATAGACTTGTCCTCCCCAGATATAGTCATCCTGACAGAAACCTGGCTAAAACCTCACATTACTATTGAGCAAATACTCCCTACAGGTTATGGCATACTAAGAGTAGACCGGCTAAACAAGAAAGGAGGCGGTGTAGCTATAATATTTAAACAGCATCTAAACATCCAGATCTTAAAATCATCAGCTCCACAAATAGGCAATGAAGAAATAATATATACCAACCTCAAAATAAACCAAAACAAAACCATCAACATAATTGGATGCTACTTCCCACCTGGCCAAAACATCCCTCCACTAGAAAACCTCCTCAGCTGGTCTACCCACCATCTCCCCCAAGAAACTATCATTATAGGTGATTTCAATATTGACTGGCAATCCTGTTCTGGCAACCATCCAACCCATCATGTAAACCTTCATGGCTTCATCCAACTAGTCCAGTCGCCAACCAGGATAAATAAAAACTCCAGCAAGCACACTACCCTGGATTGGATACTAGTCAGTAAGAGCCCCCAGTCATGTATAACAGGCTGCTTATCAGATAGCCTCAGTGATCAATCCCCAACATTCCTACTGAAAAAATACCTATGCCAAGCTAAACCTCTGATCTACCATCAGATACGTAAAAAAATAACTTTAACCCACTCACATTCATCTCATCCCTCAAAGAATGTAACTGGCATCCTCTAAAGTACCTCAGTCTTGATGACGCAGTTGAATTTTTTAATACTACCTTCCTAAGCATCCTTAATTACCATGCCCCCATAAGACTTTCCAGAATCAAAGCACAACCCTCCCCATGGCTACAGAAAACCACTAAGTCAGAAATGAAAAACAGGGATAAAGCCTGGGAGCAGTGGCGCAAAACCAAGACCCCCTCAACTAGACAGAAATTCCTAGAACTACACAACAGAGTCAAAAAGCTAATAAAACAGGACAAATTCCAATACTACCAGTCTGCCCTAGACCCCTCCGAACACAGCTCCAAACAATTCTGGTCCTCTATAAACTCCATCCTCCACCCAGGTAAAGTCAGTACCCCTCCTCCTAACATCCCTCACTCCTCAGAAAATATTGCTACCTCATTCAACACACACTTCACACAAACCATACTATCACTAGCTAAACAACACAACCCCCCTCCCCTCCAACCCACACCTTCAACTACTAATCTCCCCACTGCCTTCTCTTTTTCTCCTGTACCTACCTCCAACATAAAAAAACTCTTAACTAAACTTAAACCCACCAAATTAGCAGCAGACAACCTCCCAAGTGAATAGCCACAAATCACAGCTGATGCTGTGGCCTACCCAGTATCCATCTTGATTAACCGATCTCTGTCAGAAGGTTATGTTCCCACACTGTGGAAAGTATCACATATAATTCCCCTCCACAAAGGCGGACCCTCCACAGAACTAACCAATTACTGCCCCATAGCTATTCTCTCTCCACTCCCCAAAATACTAGAGAGATACATACACTCTCAGGTCTCAGACTACCTCCTTACTAACAATCTCCTTTCCAATACTCAGCATGGTTTCCGACCAAACCATAGCACCACCACTGCCTTACTCTCCTTTACTAACACTATCCTTCACCATAAAAACAATGGCTATCTCTCCTCTGCTACTTTCCTAGACCTATCTAAAGCATTTGACATGGTCCCACACAAACAACTTATCTCTGTCCTCAATAACCTATCCTTCTCACAATCAGTCACCAACTGGTTTAAGAGTTACCTGTCTGACCGCCAATAATCCATTGTATGGCAGAATGACATATCTCCCCAACTACCTGTCTCCATAGGGGTTCCCCAAGGATCCATCCTTGGACCCCTACTCTTCTCTATTTTCACAAATAATCTAGCCTCTGCCACCACACATGGCACACTCATAAATACGCAGATGACTCGACCATCATCTGCTCAGCCCAGTCCCTACCCAAACTGCAAAAAGTCACACAGGAAGCCTTTTCCTCTGTTGAAACTTGGTTATCCGATGCCCAATTAAACTCAACCCAAACAAAACTAAACTACTCATCTTCCAACCCACCAAACATACTCAAAACAACTCTCACTTTAACATCACAGCAAAAGACAACACCACTATATACCCAACTGAACACACCAAATTGCTAGGAATGGAAATAGACAATAAACTAAAATCTGACATTCACATATCCATGACGATAAAAAAAGTCCACAAAAAACTAGGAGCGTTATACAGAAATAAGCATCTTCTCACCAAAGCAGCAAAGATTTCAATAGCAAATTCCCACCTTATCTCCAGCCTACTTTATGCCTCTCCAATATATACCAACCTAAGGCAATGCGATCTAAACAAGCTAGAGACCTGCTACAACAAAATCGCCAAATTCGCCACAGGGATATCCTACCGTAGTCACCACTGTCTCTCACTTGCTGAACTGGGCTGGCTTGAACTCCCTCACCTCCTTCAATGGTATCAACTCTCACTCACCCACAAACTAGTAAACCATCCACTAAATGTCCCATCCCTCCAGAATCTACTCCAACCCTATCATACCCCCAGACCACTAAGATCCAGCAACAAAAATCACTAAAGCCAAGAACTCTGCTGGTGAAGCACTATTCTCTTGCACCATAGCCAAATTATGGAACTCCCTCCCACCCACAATTACCTCCATACCATCATGCACCCACTTCAAAACTTTACTAAAAGCGCACCTAAAAACATGCTGGCTATGCCCTTGCAACTCCCACTCTAATATCACCCACCCCATCCAACCACTACCTTTCTTTCCACTCCACTAACTACCTTGATTATAGCAAGCTCTGATGCTCATAAGCCTAGTACTTATACAGCGGGAACTTCTTATTTTAACATTTGTTAATGTCTGTTATGTACTTCACAGATAAAGATTCTAGTTGTCTACTGATGTACTATGTTCTTCATCTGTAAATATGTTGTAAGTAATTGCTATGTAAATTGTTAATCACTATGTAATTCAATGTAACTACTGTCTGTTTATTTTAACTGTGGAGCTTTTCTCCCTGGGCCTCCGCTGAAAATGGACCTACGTCCAGTCGGACACTTCCGGTCAACAAATATAAATAAATAAATAAATAAATATTAAAGTGGATGGGTGCCTGTCTGATAATTTCTGTTTGAGCAAAGGAACCAGGCAGAGGTATCCTCTTCCATTTGTTATTTGCATTATATTTAGAACCACTGGCAAAGAAAATAAGGGACTCACAAATTTAATGATATAACTGGTGTGATAGTCAAGAAAAGTTGGCTGTATTTGCAGATGATATTATTTTATACCTGATAATACCAGAAAATGACATCTCAGTGTTGTGGAACATTTTGAGGCAGTTTCATATCTTTTCAGGATACAAAATTAATGAAGCTGAAACAAAGTCAATAGCTGTACATTATGTACCCGCACACAAATTGGTTCAGCAATATCCATATTTATGGGGATGTGATAAAACAAAGCACCTGGGAGCATGGATTGACAAGGATTCTGGTGTGGAAGCTAAGGACTAAACAAAAGATAATACAAAACTGCAAAATTGGAAGCTCTCTTACATGGATATGAATAGCAAGATACAAACCGTTAAAATGTTTTTAGTCCCTTTAGTTTAATACACAGGTCAGGCATATTTTTATCAACCAGCGCATATATTGCGGCTAGCAATTAATAAAGAGCTGAATGATTTTATCCGGGAGGGGAAAACAGCAAGAGTCAAGTGGAGTAAACTGATTCTTCCAATAGAATAAGTTGGTTTGGGATTACCTTATTTAAAGGGGTATTTCAGAGCTACACAGTTAAGGCTCCTATA
This sequence comes from Protopterus annectens, assembly GCF_019279795.1. Taxonomy (NCBI): domain Eukaryota; kingdom Metazoa; phylum Chordata; order Ceratodontiformes; family Protopteridae; genus Protopterus; species Protopterus annectens. Next base: position 288,160,471 of record NC_056746.1, read on the forward strand.
CATAGCACAAGCAGAAACCTAGAATTAAAAGTGGAAAAGGATGATGATGAAATGGGGGAAGCTCAAGAAACAAAGAGAGACAGGGATTTTGGGTGCAGATCCTGAAGGAGAATAACAATAACCATACAGAATATTGTATTCATAAAGTAGCAGAAAGTATTCTAAGAACTAAGTCAACACAGGGGTGAAGAAAGGAGATTCTGCCAATAGGGATCACTGCAATTAGGAGTATAGAAAATAAGCAGGAGGGGGATGGAATTTATTAGAGAAAACTAGCAAAAGAACCAAGGTATTGGGAGTAAATGATTAGAGAGGCAAAGGTACTAGAATGGGAAGAGGCCAATAATTTATCTGGACAGCAGGCTAGAGATTGCCTTCCCTATCAAAGACTGATATCAGAGTATAGGCAAAGAGAAAGAAATAAGGGGATCCTAAGTGAAAGACCAGCATTGTTAGAATTTTTTGTAGAATCCAAAACAGAAGCTGAGCTATAGTACAGAATCAGAATTGTCCACACATAGTAAGGCCTTGCTGTGTCTAGTTATGGTGGCTGCCAAAAAAAGCAATTACTAGAAAATGGAAATCAAAGTCTAAATCAACTGTACTAGAAGTAGTGAAGATAGTATTATAAGTGATGTCTAATGTTTGCAACTAAAATTATGTCAATATGGTTTGTGATGTATAATGGTTGCAACTAAAATTATATCAATATGGTTTGTTTTCATTTATATAAATGTATGATTGCCTGTGTTATATGTGACAATTTAATAAAAATGTTTCTTGTTTAAAAATACTCAAGAGACAAGTAGATAAAGCTTGGAAAGCATGAAGAACTGACAAAACCCAGACTATACTACAGTATTATAGAAATCTTCAAAACCCAACAAAGAAGACAGGCTAAGATATATATATATATATATATATATATATATATATATATATATATATATATATATATATATATATATATATATATATATATATATATATATATATATATATATTTATTTATTTATTTGTTTATTTTACACTTCAAGAAAATCAACAACATAATCCCAAATCTCATAGGTTCATAGGTTCATAGGTTGGTACTAGGCTATCAGCCCTAGGGCCTATACAAGCCTAGTCATAACAATTCCCTGGCTATTTCTTCCCACACTATTTAATTCCCTGGACCCCTGTCTAGCAGGGTGACTGACGTGATCCCTGGGGTGAATTTATTTTCTCCCATCCAATCGTCAAGGTTCCTTTTGAAGAGGGCCAAAGAGGCACTCTGCTTGACATGTATGGGCAATCTATTCCAGAGTCTGGGGAGTCTCTGGGTCAGGAACCTATCCCTCCAGCATGTTTTGTTTATTGTGATGACAAGGTTTAGATCCCTGGAGCATGTGGCTCTGAGGGATTGGGATTTCTTTAAGTGTAGCATGTCCAACAGCTCTGGGTTTGACATGGCCTTGTATGTTAAGCAGAGATCGCCTCTGAGTAGACGATATGCGACAGAGTATAGCTGGAGTTTTTTAAGGCGGTCAGCATAGGGCATCTGCTTTAGGCCTGTGATTCTTTTAGTGAAGTATTTCTGCAGCCTTTCCAGCTGTTGCAGATGTCTTGAGAGGTACATACCAAATGGAGCGTTGTATTCTATAATGGGTCTAATGAGGGATGAGTACAGTGGGACAATAACCTCCTTTTTTCTGGATGAAAAGCCCTTAGTGATGAGGTGTGCCACATAGAAGGATTTCCTGACTGTTGTGGCGATGTGGTTATCAAAGGTGACACCACTGTCCACCTGTGTCCCTAAGTCTCTTATCACACTTTCGGTGTTTAGTGTACTGCCACCTATATGGTAATTCATGGATACATGTTTTTTCCCAAATAGACCTCAATAAAAATGCTTCTTAACACTGACCAATGTGTCCACTCCAATCCACTCACTTCTAATCAAACTGAAAATTCAACCAGTACTTTATACAATCAGTATCTTAATCAAAGTCACCAACAATTCTTTCCTACAGATCCCATCCCAAATAAATAGCTCCATTAACACGCTTACCATCCAACCTGCTCATACCAGCTTCATAAAAAAAAAGTGTTTAGTAAAACTATCCTAATACCAGACTACTTCCCATAGAAATACCTAAAACATTCTCAGACACAGTGGCATACCCCATCTCCATACTAATCAGTATAGCCATTCAAGAAAACTTTGTGCCTTCTCCCTGGAAAAATATATATACTTTACCTTTACATAAAGGAGTAAAAAAGATAGAGAAATCACACAACTACAGGCCAATTGCAGTCTTATCACCCTTGTTTAAAATGCTTGTAAAATGCTTTCACTATCAACTTTTTATACATCTCACTGAAAATCAACTATTTCTCCACTTAACATGGCTCCCACCCAAGCTACACTGAAAATCAACTATTTCTCCAACTTAACATGGCTCCCACCCAAGCCACTGAATGACGACTGTCTTGGTGAGTTTTGTCAACAACATTAATACTCAAAGAAATGCTGACAAATTCATCTGCTCAACCTTCCTCAGTCTTTCAGTGGCATTCATTACAGTTTCCTATCAAACATAATTACATAAACTTTCAGCCTGTGGACTCAGCTACAGATCTCTAAAATGGTTTTGTAGTTACCTGTCCAATAGAAAGCAGTCAGTGAAATAGAATTCTAACTTCTCTCACTTCTTACTTACATCCATTGGGGTCTCACAAGGATCAATATTTGGCCCCTCCTGTTTAACATCTTCATTAATGACATCCATACTTCCATAAAACAGGCTGCTGTTATCCAATATGCAGATGATTCTACTCTCATCTGCTCAGCCAGTAACTTAGTTGAGCTCCAACAACAAATTCAAGAGTCCTTTCCAGCTGTAAAAACATGGCTTGAAAACTCTCAGCTTTTCTTAAATCCTAAAAAGAGTAAGGTGATGCTATTCACTCCAAACACCTCTCACATCAGAAAGGCTTGTTTTATATAACCTACCTAAGCCAACAGCAACAACATCGAAAAAGTCAGTCACACCAGGTTGCTTGGCTTAATTATTGATGACCAACCTAAATTTGACCACCACTCACAAGAAGCTCTAAAGAAAACCCATAAGAAATTAGGTAGTTTATACAGGGATAAACAGGGCGGTCACGGTGGTGCGGTGGTTAGCATTGTCACCTCACAGCAAGAGGTTCTCCAGTTCGATCCTCAGCTGGGTGCCTTCTGTGTGGAGTCTGCATGTCCTCCCTGTGGTCGCGTGGGTTTCCTCCAGGTGCTCCGGTTTCCTCCCACATCCCAAAGACATGCTGTAGGTGGATTGGATACTCTAAATTGGCCCTAGGCATGAGTGCATGTGTGTGTGCCTTCCATGGAAGGTTGGGCACCGGGCTGGAAACTCGACACCATAAAACTTCACCGCCAATCATGAGTAGACAGATGATCCGCTGTGGTGACCCCTAACCGGGAAAAGCCAAAAGAAGAAGATACAGGGATAAACACTTCCTCATTGACTCAACTAAAAAAAAACATTGGCACTACCTACCTGCTCCCTACTTTCCTCTATGCCTTTCCAATTTTACTTAATCTACAAATCACCCAACAGAACAATTTAGAGCACTGTTACAATAAGATACCCAGATTTGCACAAGCCATCAATAGAAAACCCATCATTGTCTGTCCCTAAAAAACTCAACTGCACTGAAGTTTCTCACTAATTTTCCTTTTAACAACTAGACAATATACATAATCTTTTCTATAAACTAGAGAACTGCCCAAGTCTAAAAAATATCATCCATCTTTATTCATCTGAATGTACCTTGTGCCCAGGTGGTAAGCCGCTCCTCAGTATTTCATCTAAATGCACCCTGTGCCCAGGTGGTAAGCCGCTCCTCAGTATTTCATCTGAATGTACCCTGTGCCCAAGTGGTAAACCACTCCTCAGTATTTCATCTGAATGCACCCTGTGCCCAGGTGGTAAGCCACTCCTCAGTATTTCATCTGAATGTACCCTGTGCCCTAGTGGTAAACCGCTCCTCAATATTTCATCTGAATGTACCCTGTGCCCAGGTGGTAAGCCGCTCCTCAGTATTTCATCTGAAAACCGCTCCTCAGTATTTCATCTGAATGCACCCTGTGCCCAGGTGGTAAGCTGCTCCTCAGTATTTCATCTGAATGTACCCTGTGCCCAGGTGGTAAGCTGTGCTCCTCAGTATTTCATCTGAATGCACCCTGTGCCCAGGTGGTAAGCCGCTCCTCAGTATTTCATCTGAATGTACACTGTGCCCAAGTGGTAAACCACTCCTCAGTATTTCATCTGAATGTACCCTGTGCCCAGGTGGTAAGCTGTGCTCCTCAGTATTACATCTGAATGCACCCTGTGCCCAGGTGGTAAGCCGCTCCTCAGTATTTCATCTGAATGTACACTGTGCCTAAGTGGTAAACCACTCCTCAGTATTTCATCTGAATGTACCCTGTGCCCAGGTGGTAAGCTGTGCTCCTCAGTATTTCATCTGAATGCACCCTGTGCCCAGGTGGTAAGCCGCTCCTCAGTATTTCATCTGAATGTACACTGTGCCCAAGTGGTAAACCACTCCTCAGTATTTCATCTGAATGTACCCTGTGCCCAGGTGGTAAGCCGCTCCTCAGTATTTCATCTGAATGTACCCTGTACCCAGGTGGTAAGCCGCTCCTCAGTATTTCATCTGAATGCACCCTGTGCCCAGGTGGTAAGCCGCTCCTCAGTATTTTCTAATCAAATAATTATGCAGAAGACTCCCTGTATTCCAATTATGTTGCTAGGCTTGGGAACTCAGTTCTGGTACTCTAAGACAAATCTTTGATCTCCAGTCTTTTAAAAATCAGCTCAGACAATATTTATCAGACTTCTGGTCCTGTTTTTGTTCAACTTCAGGGAAACTGAAGCCACCTATACAAAGACCTCTGTATTCTCCATATTCATTGTACCTAATCCTATCCCCTGGCATACAGCTCCCAGTTCTTTTTCTTATCACTGTACGTATCCATGGCTCATTTTCAACTCTGCCTCTGATACCTCCTTTAAATATTTCTACCCCTTAGATGAAACATCACTTTCTGAATCTTCACCTCCTATGTCTCAGTAGAAATGTTTAAAGCATTATTTTAATGACTGTACAAAATATATATAGTCTAATAATGTCTAGCTCTTATTTGAGTCATGTGCTCCTACTTTAAGTTGTAGCTATTTGTACTGTTACTGTATTTATGTTGGATCTTTTCTCCTCAGGACTCCTCTGAAATGGAGCAACCTGCCACAAGTCATATTTTCCCTATAAACAAATGCAAAATAAATAAATAAGTAAAATAAAATGCAGACCTCCTTTCATAAATTTAACCTTTAAGGGTGTCTCTTGAGGTGCTCAAGATTGCATGTCTGTCACCTGACTGAATCAAAACAGTGACTTGGGGGCCCTTTGGCAGTATCCTCTGTCAGGGATGTTGCTGTTTACTCAGTGCTGTAGCAAATTTGATCATCATCAAATTTGATATATATATATATATATATATATATATATATATATATATATATATGTATATATATATATATATATGTATGTGTGTGTGTGTGTGTGTGTGTGTGTGTGTGTGTGTGTGTGTGTGTGTGTGTGTGTATGTGTGTGTGTGTGTACTATTGGATACTACTGGTGGCTATGTGTGGCACTGCAAGAGACACCATATCTGTATGCATATGTGTGTATATATATATATATATATATATATATATATATATATATATATATATATATATATATATATATATATGCAATGGATGGGGAGATATATTTACGTAGTTGAATATATACATGTATACATGAATTATTTTGTAGGGGTTTACTATTGGTGATTATTGCTTTAATACAAATCTATCAGCCATACCATTTATGGCTGTGTGGTGTGGAGCAGACATGAAGTGTTTAATGTAACTTTGCTTTGCAAATGTTTTGAATACTTCTAACATAAACTGTTGAACATTATCACTAATGATTTGTTTAGGTAAGGCATCTCTTGCGGGTGTTACTCATAATACTGATACTGCCTTTCCGACGTCTTTGAACCCATACAAATTACTTCGAGATACTCTAAGTGTATAGCTATTGTAATTAGGAACACAGAATCTATGAAATAGCTGGAGGGTATGCGTGGATGCCGGCATGATGAAGGAGCATGGACTTGCAAGCCCACCCACATAGGGAGTATTAGAAATATTTTTCATGAAGCATTACATGTTCTTTCTTGGATTGATTAGTGTTGAGATGTTCATTTGAAAATGATCTGCTACAGTCTCTTTAACCTAAGAGTGCAACCTTACATAAAAGCATAACAGTATTTTATTTAGCTGATAGTTCACATGCTCATTGTCCAGTACTTCCAGCATCTGTGGTATTATCTGAATGTGGGTTTCCTGGATCATAGTCGGGACTTTATCCCTTTATGCCATGGAACTGAGATAACAACTTTCTGTTTTCTCCATCAAGTTCTTATCTGGTTGGGCAGTTCTTTTAATGTGGTGATTAGAGTGTGCATACCCTTGACTTTTACGTAACATACTGCAATTCTCATGTCTCTGAAAAACTCTTACAGCTCATGTGTAAAGTGGCAAAATCAAAGCAGCCTGTTTTCAAAATGCATTTCCTCAGTAGTTGTTTACTTTGGCTGCCCTTCTGTCATTGAAGCTTACATTCTCACTTTTCTTTTTAAGGAAGATCTATTCCAAAAAATGCCCTCAATAGCCATAGCATGCTCAACCGTCACTGATTACTCTGCAGGAAGTTTTGAGATCACATTGTGGTGAACAGAGTCCATTTCCTACTCACAAAGAGGGAGAAAGGTAAACAGACTGTGGATTTTCAAACCGGGGGGAGTTTTACTCATTTTTTTTAAACAAGAAACATCTTTATTAAATTATCATTTGTGACATAGGCAATCATACATTTATATAAATGAAAACAAACCATATTGACATAATCTTTGTTGCAAACATTTTACATCACAAACCATACTGACATCATTTTAGTTGCAAACATTATACATTGCTTATAATCTACACAATCACTGTCAGTCAAACATTACATAGCTCATTCAAATCCTGCCTTCTTTTAAACCCCATTCCTCCCTTGTATGAATTGTTCCCACATTTACCATTTTTTCCTATGTAATTTACTCCTACCCTTTTCTAAAGATCTCAATTCCAGTTATTTTATCTCTGTTACTATATTCACTACTTCTAGGGTAGTTGGTTTCCACTTTGATGTACATTTTCTAATAATTGTTTTTTGGCAGCCACCATAATTAGACTCAGCAAGGCCTTACTATGTGTAGACAATTCTGATTCTGTACTATAGCTCAAAAAATCATTTCCTTAGTTATATCACTTTGCTCACCCAGCATCTCTGACAGAGCAGTTTGCAAGGAATTTTTAAAGTCTGCCAACTCATTACACTCCCAGAAAATATGTTCCCAGTTAACTTGTTCTTCTCTGTCACACCTCCAATATTTGCTGTCTACCTGAGGAAAAATTCTTTGGAGTCTACTTAGGCTATAAAAATACTTATGTAAACACTTCCAAGCAAAGATCCTAAATTTTTTAGACTTTGTTGCATACTTGGGAGACATACATATATTCCCCCATTGTTTCTTTGTGAATTGCTTATCCAGTCTCTTTTCCCAATCCTTTCTAACCTCCTCTAAGTGATTCTTATAGTTATCATGCAACATTTTATATGCTCTACTAATTATTCCTTTCTTAACAGCAACTTCTGTTCTAGATTGTACTAAAAACTCTACCAATGCTGGTCTTTCATTTAGGACTCCCTACTTCTTTCTGTTTGCCTATATTCTGATATCAATCTTTGTGAGGGAAGGCAATCTTTAACCTGAGGCAGAGCACCTCGCTGACTCTGTTCAAGAGAAATCTTGACCTGTGGATGGGAGATCGTAGGTTTACCCCGGGAATCATCTCTGTGTCACTGCTGGACAGAGGCACATCAAACTAATGGGCACAGTATTTTTTCATATAAAGGGTGGCGTAAGCCACAAAAATTTGGGCTAGGCTTATAAATGCCTTAGGGCAGATAGCCTAGTATAAACCTATGAACCTATGAACCTATGTAGTGCAAGTAAGTTTTCTGTGTCTTCCCATTCTATTACCTTTCCTTCTCTAGTTATTTGCTCCCAGTACATTGGTTCCTTTGCCACTTTTGTCCAATAAATTCTAGCCCTCTCTTGCCTTTTTATTTGTATTTTTTGTGTAATTTTCTACTTTAAGGTTGGTTGCATATTGTTGGTCAATCTGGTCTTCAGAATCCTATACATTTTGTGTTCCTTTTATGTGGAAACAAATGTAAACGCTGCTTCTGTTTTACTATCATACCATGTGCTACACAAAGTCCATAGCTCTTAATTGTCTCTGATTTTACCTAATGTCACTGAGTCTTACCTTTCATCTGTCCATGATTTTTGCAGAAGGACCCTAATTTTGTCTCAAACAAAAATGAACTACACTGTAAGCTGCCAAAGGTGTCCCAAAGTAACATAAAGACAAAACAGTAAAGTCCTAGTGTTTTTGCAGCTTTTTTAACAGCTTTTTACTACTCCATAAACTACAACTGTGGTGGTGTGCCTAGGACTTTGCTAATTTTGTCTCATGTTTTCACTCTGTACATTCCTTGTAAAAGTTATATTTTTCTAGTAAATTACTGAGAATTTCAGTTGGATGTTAATGCTAGACATTAGAGTGACATAGTTTAGAGTTAATTTCTCTGGAAAATGCATGCTAATAAAAAAAACTTTCTGTTAGTAAATGGACATACTGCACTGAGCCCATGTGCAGCATTAACTTGATATTTACTTACAAAAAACAGAGGAAAGACATCCAGCCTAATAGCACAGGAAAGATCCAACATTGCATCATCAATGTGACAAAACTGATAATGTGAAGACAGGAAGCACTCCCCTTGTAAATCCGAGGAGCACCAAAGTTTGCAAGCAAGAAATAACAGTATAATGAAACAACAGAATATCCAGCAAATTGGATTTGTAGATTGGAACGCTATCTTGCCATCTTAAAAGAAAGAGAAAGACTGCATGTATGTGAAAAATAGTTGCACATGATCTTTAAATCCTGCTCTTGCTTACTGGATATTTTTTTATCTGATATAACGATATCAAGAATAACATGCCTTGCGAAGATGGATTTCAATGCATTCGTGACAACTGACATTGACCTATAGTATCAGTCAGAGTTAGAATTTTAGTTTGCTTCATGGCATAGAAGAAGAAGAAAGCTGTGACTATAACCAATACCAGTCTGAGGAGCTTAGTTGGTAACACACTCACCTTTGGTGCTAAAAGATCAAAAGGCTGTGGTTTCTATTCTCACAGCAGGTAGTTGGATTAATTTTTCAATGCTGACACTGCAGTGCAGCATAAGGGGGTGCTACACTCCTGAGTGTGCCATCCGTCAGAAGAGATGCTAAACCAAAGCCCCATGTACATAAATTGATGGTAGCTCAGGTGGATGTAAAAGATCACATGCCACTTATCAAAAAAAGAGTAGGGGGTTGCTTTATATATACATTATTTACACTATTTTTAGATTATTTACATATTTTTACAACACCATATCTACCTTATTTAAACAATTTTTACAATTTCTTCACCAATAATAGAACACAGTTTTAGTACACACTTATTTCATTCCAGTTTCCTTAATTTCCATCAGTGCTTTTCCACAACCATTTTCTTATTTTTGCCAATATATTCTCATGCTTTCAATTTTTTTATACAACAATCTTTTGCACCTTCTTATCGATAATATCTATACTGTAACAAATAATATTTTATTCCAGTTATCAACTTCCTCCTTCCTTTCTTTTTCTAACTTACCATACAATGTATTTCCCACATTTATTTTCTTGAAATATTTCCAAATATATACATTTTAACATTTTTCCAAAAAGGTGTATTCATTTTTCATTCTAAAAAACAATCTTTGGCAGTTTCTTCTACTTTACAGTTATTCTTTCTTCTATTGCTTTATATTTCATATTCCACTTAACAGGTAACTTGCTTAACAAAATTCTCCACAAAAAATCCACAACTTCATAGGAATCCTCAAAACTTGTCCTTCTTTGTTTTATCACATTTCTGTCATTATTTGATAAATCACTTCATGGGTATACAAGAAATAATTGCATAATTTTTCATACCACTTATTACTTTTCTTGCTACATTCATCAATTTTTAATTTCCACAACTTTACCTTATTTACATATTCCTTTATTTCCTTAATCCCTTTTCATTCCTTCTTTTTTCCTTGTTTCCATGTCTCTTCCTTCATGTCATATATCAATTTTCTTCCATTTTATTCAGTCTGTTTTTCACATTATTAATCACCCAAAGTAGGTGACAAAAAAGATTTTTCAGACCTAACTTTCTCTTCTTTGTTGTAATTGACTCTTTTAATAATATTCAAGTCTTGAAACCCACATAAAACTGAAAATATACACTCCCCAATGAAAGCAAGTTTACCCAAAATGTATGTATTTAACATATATACCTCTTTATTATGTGACAAATTAAAGCTCATGCACCATGGCAGACTTTTTTTTTTCCAGTTTCCAGTACTTCAGTATGTTTTCATACTCCCAAAAAACTCCATTTTATTAATTTCCTTCCTATTATAATAAACTCTACTCTTCTTTATTTCACCAACCCCGTACTTTTTCCTTTATTCAAACTTGAACATGCCTTTTTAATAACTTTTCCATTCTTATGTCATTTTCATTCATCAGTACTCTACATTTTTCTACAATAAGAAAACCATCTGTATAAGACAGACATACCGGTATTTCAATTTCCTTTCCCATCTTCCAACATATTTCATTGATTTCTGACATAAAAAGTTTGAATAGCTGCATTCATTAGTCGAACAAAATATGCATACTTAAGGGACACTGCAATTTAAATTTCCTTCTCACTCTGATCTCTTTACCCATCCATCCATTTACCTTTTCTTTCACCCATGAAATTTCTAGTTTCCTCTATTTTTTACTTATTTCTAATGCTTCCACAATTTCTCACATTACTTCAAGATTTATCTTAGAAAATGCCTCCTCTTTATCACACATAACCAGTCTTACCTATTTTTTTTATCAAAATCATACTTATTATTTAATTTACTATTATCAACATATCCCTTAATTCCTATTACTTCATTCAGCACTTTTTGTATCCTTTCTTGTATTCTAATACATATTTTATAATCAGTATTCCTTAAAGTTACAGGGTCCAAATTCTTCTATATTTTCTTTCATTTTTTCTATATACATTCTATCACACCACTACATACTTCTTCCCGTATTATCCTTTCACTTAACCTTGTATTTAATACTTTACAGAAAACCATTTTTCTTCCACCTCCATTTGCCAGTGCAAGTAATAACTTAATCTGTCTAATCCTAGTGTTGACCCTTTTCTCCCTTCTCTTATTATAGGTTCATAGGTTCATACTAGGCTATCTGCCCTAGGGCATTTATAAGCCTAGCCAAAATGTGTTTGGCTTTCGCCACCCATTTTAAATTAATTTTGCTATGCCCTTTTCTGAAGTTAGTATACTGTGCCTCTGTCTAACAGTGACACAGAAGTGATACCCGGGGTAAACCTACGATCTCCCATCCACTCATCAAGATTCCTCTTGAAGAGAGTCAATGAGGGACTCTGCCTAACCTGGACTGGGATTTTATTCCAGAGTGAAGGGAGCCTCTGGGTTATGAATCTGTCCCTCCAGCATGTCCTATTTATTTCAGTGCTGAGGTTCAAGTCTCGGCGTGTAGCTCGATGGGATTTGGATTTTCTGAGGTGCAGCATGTCCATTAATTCCGGGTTGGACATGGCTTTATACGTCAGGCACAGATCGCCTCTGAACAGGTGGTATGCCACTGAGTAGAGCTGGAGTTTCTTTAACCGAGCAGCATATGGCATCTGTTTGAGCCCTTTGATCCTCTTGGTGAGGTACTTTTGGGGTCTTTCCAGTTGCTGCAGGTGTCTGGTAAGGTACATCCCAAAAGGGGCATTGTACTAAATTATGGGCCTGATGAGGGATGAGTAAAGAGGCACGATGACCTCCCCTGATCTAGATGTGAATCCCTTCATGATTAGGTGGGCTATATAAAATGTTTTTCTAACCACTTTGGCCACATGGTTGTCAAATGAGAGATTGCTATCAGCTTGGGTCCCCAGGTCCTTAATTACTTCTTCTGTACTTAATGGATTACCACCTATGTGGTAATTTGTGGGCACTTTGTTTTTGCCAAAGGGGATGACTATATACTTTTTGGCGTTTAGCTTGAGGCCATGGCTCTGGCACCAGTTGTCTGTTTCTATGAGGCCCTTTTGGAGGATGCTTGTGTCGGCTGGAGAGTCGATTATGGCGCCCAGTTTGCAGTCATCTGCGAACTTGGTCAGCCACAGTCCTTCCGTGTTGGCCTGTACCTCCGAGAAATATATACCGAACAAGAGAGGTCCCAGGACTGAGCCTTGTGGGACGCCACTTGTAACTGGTTTGGAGTCTGACATGGCTCCAGCAATTCTAACCATGTGGGTTCTGTCCTTGAGCCAGTTTGCAACCCATCTAGTGACATAGGGGTTTATATTTAAGCTGGTGAGCTTATCTATAATGCCCGAGTGGGGTATTGTATCGAAGGCTTTTGCGAGGTCCAGGTAGGCTGTGTGGACCACCTTCCCCTCGTCAATGGCCTTGGTGACTGTTTCAAAGAAATCAACCAGATTTAAGAGGCAGGATTTGCCCTTAACAAAGCCGAACTGGGTAGGATCCAGTGTCTGTAGGTCCCCAATATCTTTATTTATGAGGTCCATAGGTTCATAGGTTCATAGGTTCATACTAGGCTATCTGCCCTGGGGCAATTATAAGCCTAGCCCGATTCTGTATGGCTTACACCACCCCTTGATTTGAGTATACTGCTTTTTAAGGTTTAGTTTACTGTGCCTCTGTCTAATAGTGACACAGGAGTAATCCCTGGGACAAACCTACGATCCCCCATCCACTTATCGAGATTCTTCTTGAAGAGATTCAGTAAGGTGCTCTGCCTCACATGAACTGGAATTCTATTTCAGAGCGAAGAGAGCCTCTGGGTTATGAAACTGTCCCTCCAGCAAGTTCTATTTATTTCTGTGCTGAGGTTCAAGTCCCTCGAGCGTGTGGCTCTAAGGGATTTAGATTTACTGAGGTGGAGCATGTCCGTTAATTCTGGATTTGACATAGCTTTGTATGTCAGGCATAGATCACCTCGAAGTAGGCGGTATGCAACTGAGTAGAGATGGAGTTTTTTTAACCGAGCAGCATATGGCATCTGTTTGAGACCCTTGATCCTCTTGGTGAGATACTTTTGGGGTCTTTCTAATTGCTGCAGGTGTCGGGCAAGGTACATCCCAAAAGGGGCATTGTATTCTATGATGGGCCTGATGAGGGATGAATAAAGGGGCACGATTACCTCTCTTGATCTAGATGTGAAACCCTTCGTGATGAGGTGGGCTATGTAGAAGGTCTTTCTAACCACTTTGGCAATGTAGTTTTCAAAGGAGACATTGCTATCAACTTGGGTCCCCAGGTCCCTAATAACTTTCTCTGTACTTAATGGGTTTCCGCATATGTGGTAATTTGTGGGCACATTGTTTTTGCCAAAGGGTATGACTATACATTTTTTGAAATTTAGCTTTAAATCATGGTGCTGGCACCAGTTATCTGTCTCTGTGAGACCTTTTTGAAGGATGTTTGTGTCAGCTGGAGAGTTGATTATGGCGCCCAGTTTGCAGTCGTCTGTGAACTTGGTGAGCCATAGTCCTCCCATGTTTGCCTGTACCTCGGAAAAGTATATACCGAACAAGAGTGGTCCCAGGACAGAACCCTGTGGGATGCCACTTGTGACCGGTTTCGAGTGTGACATGGCTCCAGCAACTCTCACTCTGTGGGTTCTGTCTTTGAGCCAGTTTGCGACCCATCTTGTGACATAGGGGTTTATATTTAAGCTGGATAGCTTATCTATGATGCCCGAGTAGGGTATTGTGTCAAATGCCTTTGCAAGGTCCAGATAGGCTGTGTGAACTACCTTCCCTTCATCTATGGCTTTGGTGACTGTTTCAAAGAAGTCAACCAGGTTCAAAAGGCAGGATCTGCCCTTGACAAAGCCGAACTGGGTAGGATCTAGTGTCTGTAGGTCCCCAATGTCTTTGTTTATGAGCTCCATGATGATCCTCTCCATAGCCTTGCAGACTAAGCTAGTCAGGCTTATGGGGCGATAGTTTCCAGGGTCCGTAGAGGCTCCACCTTTGTGGAGTGGGACCACTGTTGCTGTACGCCATTCTGTGGGCACATATCCTGTAGTGAGGCTGAGATTGTATAGCTGTTTTATTTGAGGGATTAGTTCCTCTTGAAGTTCATGTAGGATGCAACCTGGGACGCCATCTGGTCCCATGGAAGCAGTGTTTTTTGCTTTGGAGAGGGCAGCCTTCACCTGAGCATCTGAGATGTTTGGGAGGCAGCCCTCTGCTGGGATAGATACTTGCTCTTTTTTGGGGGAGGGGGTGGAGAGGTTTGCACTGAACCTGTCTGCCAGGATATTGGCAATGTCTGTGGGTTCAGTGTATTTTTTGTCGTTTAGAATCAACTCAGAACAAGTCTGGGAGTTGCATCCCAGGTTTCTAACATAACTGAAAAATGCCTTATGATTGTCTTTGGTGTCCTGTGCAATTTTTCTCTCGAAGCTGGCCTTGGAGGATTTTATGAGGGATCGTAATTTTTTGCTAGTACTGATCAGAGATGCCTTCCCTATTAGGGATTTTGCTCTATCATGCAGTAGCTTCCTCCTTCTGTTGTACAGTTTATTTATGACAGGGGTCCACCAGACTGGATGCCTGCCTTTGGATGACTGGGTCTTGGTTTTGTTTGGGATAGCATGATCCATGCATTCCTGGTGATGTCCGTAGAATGCATTTATATGGGATACTGCAGTTTGGGCTGTAGTTTCCACTGGCCCTGGGGCCTTGAAGGATTCCACTTCAGTTTTGAGAAGTGAGAAGTTCGCTTTTGAGAAGTTTTTCACTGTGGTTTTCTGGGCTGGGGGTGGGGTCGGGATGTGGACATCCAGTGAAATTAATTTATGGTCTGATCTTACCAATGAGGGATATACTTCTGGTGTGGAGCATAGAGTCCCCATGTTGGTAATGATCAGGTCTAGTATGTTGTCCCCTCTTGTGGGAGTGGTGACTAGTTGTTCCATAGCATTTGAGTTTATAATTTCCAGGAATCTTTGGGCTAAGGTGCTGGGGCTTGAGTAGTGCTCCCAATCAATGTTTGGGTAGTTGAAGTCGCCCAATATAATGGTGTTCGGAGAGATCTTCATGTTCTCCAATGTTTTCAGGAAAGCCGAATGGGATTCCTGACTTTGAGAGGGTGGTCTGTAGGATGCTATAAACTGAAAAGCAGTCTTGCCCACTGTTAGTTGCACATGGATGGTCTCCGATACTTCGTGCAATGCCACTAACCTGGAGGTGTGGATATCCTTGATAAATATGGAAACTACCCCTCCTTTTGTGGTTCGATCGAGGTTTTAGGGCTGAAAAGCATGATATGAGGTATAGCCTGGTAGTGCTGGGGTGCTCTCTGGAGCCTTGAACCAGGTTTCTGTCACTGCACAGATATCGATGTTCTCCATACTGAGGAGAGCTTCGAGTGCGTGCATCTTGAGGTTAAGACTTCTGGCGTTTAGCAGCATTACCCTTAGTTTCTTGTTCCTTGTGCTGTCTATGGGGGTGGGTTTGACTTTTGAGCCTTGCCTAAAAAAGGCACTATGGGGGTGGCAAGAGCCTTTGCCAATATCCAAAAGCCCAGTGGTGACAGGTGCAAGCCGTCCCTAGTGAAGCAACGTGGCTTGTCGAGCATGTCATCCCAGGCTGACAGACACTGGATCCCCTTTGAATGACACCAACATTTTAGTCAATTGTTAAAATCGATCATTTTGTCTTTGTACTGTGGCATCATTCTAGGTGAGGGTAAGATGCTGCTCAAGGTCAGGGTCATACCAGCCTGGGCTACATGATCAGAGAGCTCCTCTATGTCTCTTTTCATGTAGTCCAGGGAGGTACGTCTCAGGTCATTCACACCAGCATGTACAATGACTGAGTCATATTTGTATTTGCTTTGGAGTGACCTGAGTGCTTGCGTTATGTGTTGGATCCTAGCACCCGACAGGCAGCTCACCGTGACCTTCTCTTTATTCAGCCTGGTGAGCGGGACGTCAGTGTGTCTGACAATAGAGTGACCTATAACAAGAGTATCAGGTGTGATATTCAGCCTTAAGGGCTGTGGCTGCTTGGCACACTGACTTTGTGGGTTATGTGTTGTGTGTGTTTTGTTTTGAGGTAGCGTTTGCTTGGATGTCTGCTTTGGAGGTCTCTGTTGCTTAGGTAGATTTTTATTTAGAGCCTCCGAGTATGTTCTTGTGTATTTATGTGTTTGGTTCGCTGATGTGGTGGGACTATGTGATACTGGAACTGTGTTGTGTGAGGTTACCTTCTCCTCCTGACTGGTTACACCAGTTTTGAGATGAGAGAGCTCAGCCTCCAGTTTGGCTAAATAGTTGCATCTCTCACATATATTTGAACCTGTTTGGAGGAGGAGAGGGTTGTCCGTGTACATGAGACAGTTGTAACATTGCCTCAAAATTCCCAGATTCACCAGCTGGACTGGAGAGGAAACCATTGACTGACCTTTGGACATGCTAGAGTAATAGGGAAACTGAATTTAAAATGGACCAATAGAGGACAGAGTAATCGTAGAGAGTATAAGAGTAAGTAGTGCTTATGGTTTAATAGTGCTAACTTGTAGGATTACTTAATTGGACCAGTGAAGGGCCTTAGAATGAGAATATGGTGTTTAAATTGAGAAATAGAGCAATTCTAAGGGAAAAAGTGAAGAGCAGACTTTGTGGAGCCAGGAATAGTTTAAACCCAATTAGATGGCGCTGCCTGCTGTTGCGCTATGCACAAAAACGCGCAAAACTGCGCAAAAGAGGGTTTTAAGAGAGGAAGATGATGGAGTTTTGGAATTGACCCAAAATGGCCACTAAAACTACAGTTTCAAGTCAGTAACCACTCCCACAGGGGCAGGCAGTCTGCTCAATGTTTTTCACTGCCACTGATCAACAGAGAGACTTTCCTTTAGCCCAAGCAAAAAATGGCCTCACAGTAACTTACAAACAGTTCAAGAACAGCAAGCCTGTAACTGAACTTTTTTAAATCTCAGAAAAGTGGGAAAAAAGCAAGATTTTTTTTTATTTTTTTGCTTTTTCAGAGATAGCAGAGGTTAACAAGTATCAACAAGTTATAACAGTGCAGTAAATGACCCCACACAAGAGTGCTAGGCCAAAGACAGATAAATTGCAAGTTTTGAGAAAAAAACAATTTTAAAAATAAGTGCTAACAGGAAATTCAGTAAACAGCTCTAGGTTGTGCTCTAAATACAGTTACTAATGCAGAAATCAAATTTAATAAGCCAGAAAATGCTCAAAATAGGCGGCCATGCAGAAAAACTTAGCAAATAAACAGAGGAAAAATACTTAAAGTCTCAAAAGTGGCTCCTTTCTTCTCTCAGCGTTTTCTCCTCTTGGTGGGTGCTTCACCAACAGCCAACAAGCCTGAAAAGATGCCAAAACCATGAGGCAACCAGGTTTTAAGAGAGGAAGATGAAGGAGTTTTGGAATTGACCCAAAATGGCCAATAAAACTACAGTTTCAAGTCAGTAACCACTCCCACAGGGGCAGGCAGGCTGCTCAATGTTTTTCACTGCCACTGATCAACAGAGAGACTTTCCTTTAGCCCAAGCAGAAAATGGCCTCACAGAAACTTACAAACAGTTCAAGAACAGCAAGCCTGTAACTGAACTTTTTAAATCTCAGAAAAGTGGGAAAAAAGCAAGATTTTTTTTGTTTTTTGTTTTCTCAGAGATAGCAGAGGTTAACAAGTATCAACAAGTTATAACACTGCAGTAAATGACCCCACACAAGAGTGCTAGGCCAAAGACAGATAAAATGCAAGTTTTGAGAAAAAACAATTTTAAAAATAAGTGCAAACAGGAAATTCAGTAAACAGCTCTAGGTTGTGCTCTAAATACAGTTACTAATGCAGAAATCAAATTTAACAAGCCAGAAAATGCTCAAAATAGGTGGCTATGCAGAAAAACTTAGCAAATAAACAGAGGAAAAATACTTAAAGTCTCAAAAGTGGCTCCTTTCTTCTCTCAGCATTTTCTCCTCTTGGTGGGTGCTTCACCAACAGCCAACAAGCCTGAAAAGGCCTAAAATGTTCATAGGTTCATAGATTAGTACTAAGTAAACTGCCCTTGTGAGCCATTTTAAGCGTAGCCAATTGTCCCTTGT
Organism: Protopterus annectens; assembly: GCF_019279795.1. Lineage (NCBI taxonomy): Eukaryota > Metazoa > Chordata > Ceratodontiformes > Protopteridae > Protopterus > Protopterus annectens. The sequence goes on from NC_056746.1 coordinate 288,178,960, forward strand.
GAGACCCAAACCCTGCACCTTGTGTTTGCAAGGCAAACACCTTAACCATTAGGCCACCCTCCCAACCCATGATGATCCTTTCCATAGCTTTGCAGACCAAGCTAGTCAGGATTATGGGGCGATAGTTTCCAGGATCCATTGAGGCACCACCTTTGTGGAGAGGGACCACAGTTGCTGTACGCTACTCTTTGGGTACATATCCTGTAGTAAGGCTGAGATTGAACAGTAGTTTTATGTTTGGGTTTAGCTCTTCTTGGAGTTCATGTAGGATGCAGCCCGGGACACCGTCTGGTCCCATTGATGCTGTGGTTTTTGCTTTGGAGAGGGCGGCTCTTACCTGAGCATCTGAGATGTCAGGGGGGCAGCACTCTGCTGGGATAGATATTTGCCCTTTTGGTGGGGAGGGGGGGAGATGTTTGTGCTGAACCTGTCAGCTAGGATGTTGGCAATGTCTGTGGGTTTGGTGTATTTTATGTCATTTTGGACTAATTCTGAGCATATCTGGGAATTACCACCCAGGTTCCTAACATAACTAAAGAAAGTCTTGTGATTATCCTTAGTGTCCTGTGCAATTTTTCTCTCGAAGCTGGCCTTAGACGATTTTATGAGTACCCGTAGTTTTTTGCTAATACTGATCAGTGATGCCTTCCCTTTTTGGAATTTTGCTCTATCATTTAGTAGCTTCCTCCTTCTATTGTATAGTTTGTTTATGGCTGGGGTCCACCAGACAGGACGTCTGCCTTTGGAGGATTGGGTCTTGGTTTTATTTGGGATTGCATGATCCATGCATTCCTGAAGGTGTTCATAGAATGCGTTTATAAAGGATTCTGCGGTCTGGGCCATATTTTCCACAGGCCCAGGGGCTTTGAAGGATTCCACCTCGGTTTTGAGGAGTGTGAAATTTGCTTTAGAGAAGTTTTTCACTATGGTTTTACATTACTTCCAGCATTTTTTCCATAGTGATATCCTTTTCCAGATCTACTTTAGTACATTCATATATTTTTAACAAACCATTCCAGTTTCTCAACATTTTCCTTTTCATACATTTTATCCACAAATCTTTCCACTAGTTCCATTGCTTATTTTTTGTTTACATCTTCCATCATCTTCTTCATCATATATTGCATCCATTTTCCTTATTTTATTCTAACTTGTTCTTCTAAATAAGAGAATACCTCCTCTTTCTTACTTTCTAAGAAGCATCTTTGCCTAGATAATGAATTTTTAATATTCTCTCTGTTTTTATCATACAACATTCTTTCTTGCTCTTTTATTTTGTTTTCTTTTTCCTCATTTTTTACTTGAAGCTCGTTTATTTTTATTTTTCATTTTTCTTTTTCTTTTTATTCTATTTTATACCATTAAAATGCTTTCTTATACTTTTCTTTAAATACTACCCATCACACAGACCAACTTTCATAACTTATTTCATTGTCATATGTTCTTCCAATAGTTTCTTACTCTCAATTTTCATTTCTTCTGTCTTACTAACTTCAGTAGTTAAAATTTGTATTCCTTTCCCTCCTTTTATTATCTCTGTTCTCTTCCATTATTGCCTTCACAACTCTATGATCAGAAAATTCAGCAATTTCCGTACCTCATTCTATTTCTTCCATTCTATTAGAACATATTACATAATCAATATACCTCTCTGTTAAGTGCACTTTCTTTTTTCCTACCCGCAGTCCTCCACATTTTGCAAATTATTTCAATATTTTCTCATCTTGGATTAAATAAACCTTCTTCTTCCTTAAATTACAGTTAAATTCTGTTAAGATAAGCATATTAACCAAAACATACTTTTAAGACCTTAAACATATTTTTCTGTCTGTCTTATCTGTATATGCATGAAATTGTAAACAAACCTATATATCTTTCTTCTTTCTTATATCATACACCGCCATCCTACTTTGTATTAGTATTGTAACATCTAATATATTTATTTCTTAATTTCTTACCAAAATCCCTATACATCAACTGGACATCCAAGATGGCTGCACACTGATTAATAGGTTCATTTCAGCTCTCCCTGTGTGAAAAAAAAATAAGAAATAAGAGCTAGTAATTATGACAACTTGAGTAAAATTCAGTTACTGCCTAGTAAGTACACTGCCTGGATGCCAGCAAAGAAGAAATTTAGAGAACCTAGAAAAAAAAACACTGGCTGGGAAGAATCATGTAGATGTTCAGCAAAAAGCAGTTCAAGCTCCAGCTTTGGTACAAGAGATGGCTCATAGTAATTTAGAGGAAAAATAAATTAAATGGATGCACAACTGATTAAAATAAACAAAATATTGAAAGAGTATATCAACTCAAATAACAAAAGGTTTGAAAAAATAGAAGAAGCTTTAACTAACTATGGAGATGAGCTGGTAAAACTGCAAAAATCAGAAAAGGCTGTATGAGGAGAAAGGGGAGTATAAGAAAGGGAAAATAGGACACCCCTGCTTGCTTGGTTCCTATGTTCATACACAACTTATCAGAGAGGAACCTTCCCATTTTAATTCTTGCCTCCAGTCCCTGATCCAAAACATTTTTGATGCATAACAGGTAAAGGAGGAATACAAAAGTTTATCCAAAAAAAAGTGAGTCACCAAACAGAAGGGACTCTGCTTCTCATTCTTCTGACAATAAACTCCAAAGAGAGACTTTGCCAGTGAAAGCATTTCCAGTATTCCAAAGAAAATGCTTGAAAAACAGAAAAAAAAGCATAGGAGTACACTAAAAGAATCGGGAGTACCTTGAACTTTGACCAGAGTCTGGTGTTGGGAGATGGAGATGAATAGGAAAAAGACCAGCAACACCTAAATTAGTGAATAAATCCATCCATTCATTCATCCATACATCCATCCACAACCATTTTTTTCCATTGTTACATTTGAGGTCAGGGTGTCACTTTAACAGTGGCAATAATTTAGAGCCAAGGTTCACACTGCCAGGTGGCTAGCCCTGCCACAGCCATTCTTTTATACCACACACTCTCCCACAAGCACTTACACCTATGCCCAATTTAGTGTGCCCAATCCACCTGCTGCTTGTCTTTGGAATGTGGGAGGAAAGCAGTGCACCATGAGAAAACCCATGTGAACACAGGGAGGACATCCAGACTCAGCACAGAAAGCACCTCGGCCAAGAATCAAACCTGAGAACCTATTGCTGTGAGACAACAACACTATCTGCTGCACCTTTCTGAATACATGTGAGATTATAAAGCATCAATCACATTTTTGAAATATTGATTTGAAAAAAAAGTGACCGAGAAAGATTGAACTTTTGTTAACTTTGTTAAACTTGTGGGTGGATTGTAAAGCATATATCCCACTCTATGTCATTAATGTTTAGAATGACACTAAGAGGAAAAAGTAACTGTAAATAAAACAACTTTTGTTCTTAATAGCATTTGTATGAAACATTCCATGATATAAACTGCATGTGATGTAGTAAAGCAGATTTGTTAAGTATGTACTCAGGATATCTTAAATATGGGGTTGAGAGTGATTGTTGTATGTGATAAAGATATTAAAGTAAACAAGTACTGTTTTTATCTTTAAGAAATATAGGCATTACAATGTAAAAAGAGAGTAAAGTATGGACAAAGGCAAGTTTAAGTTAATATGTTGTAATTTTGGGCTGTTGGGGTGGGAGATGGGGTGTGAAATTGTGCTGATTATATTATATGTAGAGATAAGTTCATAGGTTCATAGGTTGATACAAAGCTATCTGCCCTAGGGCATTTATAAGCCTAGCCAGAGTGTGTTAGGCTTTCGCCACCCTTTTAGATTAGTTGACTGTGCCTCTGTATAGTAGGTCAGAGAAGTTAGCCCTTTTAAGGTTAGTTTACTGTACCTCTGTCAAGCAGGGACACAGAAGAGATCCCAGGGGTAAACTTATGATCTCCCATCCACTCGTCAAGATTTCTCTTGAAGAGGGTCAGTGAGGGGCTCTGCCTAACATGGATTGGGATTTTGTTGCAGAGTGAGGGGAGCCTCTGGGATATGAATCTGTCCCTCCAGCATGTCCTATTTATTTCTGTGCTGAGGTTTAAGTCCCTGGAGCATGTAGCTCTAAGGGATTTGGATTTCCTGAGGTGAAGCATGTCAATTAATTCTGGGTTGGACATGGCTTTATACGTCAGACACAGATCGCCTCTGAGTAGGTGGTACGCAACTGAGTAGAGCTGGAGTTTCTTTAGCTGAACTGCATAGGGCATCTGTTTGAGCCCCTTGATCCTCTTGGTGAGATACTTTTGGGGTCTTTCCAGTTGCTGAAGGTGTCGAGTAAGGTACATTCCAAACGGGGCATTGTACTCAATTATGGGCCTGATAAGTGATGAGTAGAGGGGCACAATGACCTCTCTTGATCTAGATTTGAACCCTTTCATGATAAAGTGGGCTATATAGAAGGTCTTTCTAACCACTTTGGCAACGTGATTGTCAAAGGAGAGATTGCTATCTACTTGGGTCCCCAAGTCTCTAATTACTTCTTCCAGATTTTAATGGATTACCACCTATGTGGTAATTTGTGGGCACTTTGTTTTTCCCAAAGGGGATGACTATGCACTTTTTGGCATTTAGCTTTAGGCCATGGCTCTGGCACCAGTTATCCGTCTCTGTGAGACCCTGACCCTTTTGGAGGATGCTTGTGTCAGCTGGAGAGTTGATTACAGCACCCAGTTTGCAGTCATCTGCGAACTTGGTCAGCCATAGTCCATCCGTGTTAGCCTGTACCTCGGAGAAATATATAACGAACAAGAGAGGTCCCAGGACTGAGCCTTGTGGGACACCATTAGTAACTGGTTTAGAGTCTGACATGGCACCTGCTATTCTGACCATGTGGGTTCTATCCCTGAGCCACTTTGCAACCCATCTTGTGACATAGGGGTTGACATTTAAGCTGGTGAGCTTATTTATGATGCCCGAGTGGGGTATTGTGTTGAAGGCTTTTGTGAGGTCCAGGTAGGCTGTGTGGACTACCTTCCCTTCATCTATGTCTTTGGTAACTGTTTCAAAGAAGTCAAGCAGGATCAAGAGCCAAGATCTGCCCTTAACGAAGCTGAATTGGGTAGGATCCAGTGTCTGGAGGTTCCCAATGTCTTTGTTTATGATTTCCATGATGATACGCTCCATAGCTTTGCAGACCAGGCTAGTCAGGCTTATAGGGCGATAGTTTCCGGGGTCTGTTGTGGCACCACCTTTGTGGAGTGGGACCAATGTTGCTGTATGCCATTCCTTGGGTACATATCCTGTAGTAAGGCTGAGATTGAACAGTGACTTTATATGAGGGTTTAGTTCTTCTTGGAGCTTGTGTAAGATGCAGCCCGGGACACCATCTGGTCCCATTGATGCTGTGTTTCTTGCTTTGGAGAGGGCAGCTCTCACCTGTGAATCTGTGATCTCAGGAAGGCTACACTCTGTTGGTATAGACATTTGCTCTTTTGGGGGGGAAGGGGGGGGTTTGCACAGAACCTTTCTGCCAGGATGTTGGCAATGTCTGTGGGTTCAGTGTATTTTTTGTCATTTTGCACTAACTCAGAGCATATCTAGGAGTTGCCTCCCAGGTTTCTGACATAACTAAAGAAGGCCTTGTGATTATCTTTAGTGTCTTGTGCAATTTTTCTTTCGAAGCTGGCCTTAGATGATTTTATGAGGGATCGTAATTTCTTGCTAGTACTAATCAGTGACGCCTTCCCTTTTTGGGATTTTGCTCTGTCATGTAGTAGCTTTCTCCTTCTGTTGTATAGCTTATTTATGGCCAGGGTCCACCAGACAGGTCTCCTGCCTTTGGAGGAGTGAGTCTTGGTTTTATGCGGGATAGCATGCTCCATGCATTCCTGTAGGTGTCCATAGAATGCTTTTGCAAAGGTTTCTGCATTTTGGCCCGTATTTTCAACTGGCCTGAGGGCTTTGAAGGATTCCACCTCAGTTCTGAGAAGTGTGAAGTTTGCTTTTGAGAAGTTCTTCACCATGGTTTCCTTGGCTAGGGGTGGGGACAGAATATGGATGTCCAGTGAGATTTGTTTATGGTCTGATCTTACCAATGAGGGGTATACCTCTGGTGTGGAACATAGAGACCCCATGTTGGTGATGACCAGATCCAATATGTTTTTCCCTCTTGCGGGAGTGGTGACCAGTTGTTCCATAGCATTTGAGTTTATAAATTCTGGGAACCATTGGGTGAGGGTGTTTGGGCTTGAGTAGTTTTCCCAATCGATGTTTGGGTAATTGAAGTCACCCAATATAATAGTGTTTGGAGAGACCTTCATATTCTCCAGTGTTCTCAGAAAAGCCGAGTGAGGTTCCTGTGTTTGGGAGGGTGGTCTGTAGCAGGCTACAAATTGAAAGGCATTTTTGCCCACTGTTAGTTGCACATGGACGGTCTCCAATGCTTCGTGCAGTGCCACTAACCTGGAGGTGTGGGTATCTTTGATAAATATGGATACTCCCCCTCCTTTTGTGGTTCGGTCTGAGTTTTGGGGCCGGAAAGCATGGTATGAAGTATAACCTGTTAGTGCTGGGGTGCTCTCTGGAGCCTTGAACCAGGTTTCTGTTACTGCACAGATATCGATATTCTCCATACTGAGGAGAGTCTCGAGTGCATGCATCTTGAGGTTTAGACTTTTGGCGTTGAGCAGCATTACCCTTAGTTTTTTTTTTCTTTGTGTTGTCTATGGGGATGGGTTTGTCTTTTGAGCCTTGCCTAAAAAAGGCACTATGGGGGAGGCAAGAGCCTTTGCCTGTATTCGAAAACCCAGGGGTGACAGGTGCAAGCCATCCCTAGCGAAGCAACGTGGCTTGTCGAGCATGTCATCCCAGGCTGACAGACACTGGATCCCCTTTGAATGACACCAATACTTTAGCTAATTGTTAAAATTGATCATTTTGTCTTTCTACTGTGGCATCATTCTTGGTGAGGGTAAGATGCTACTCAAGTTCAGGGTCATACCAGCCTGGGCTACATGATCAGAGAGCTCCTGTATGTCTTTTTTCATGTAGTCCAGAGAGGTGCATCTCAGGTCATTCACACCAGCATGGACAATGATGGAGTCATATTTGTACTTGCTTTGGAGTGACCTGAGTGCTTGTGTTATGTGGCGGATTCTGGCACCCGACAGGCAGCTTACAGTGACCTTCTCCTTGTTCAGCCTGGTGAGTGGGACGTCAGTGTGTCTGACAATAGAGTCACCTATTACAAGTGTATTAGGTGTGTTGTTTAGCCTTAAGGGCTGTGACTGTTTGGCACACTGACTTTGTGAGCTATGTGATACGTGGATATTGTTTCGTGGTAGGTGTTGCTTGGATGTCTGCTTTGGAGGTCTCTGCTGCTTAGGCAGATTTGTATTTAGAGCCTCCGAGTATGTTTTTGTGTGTTTATGTGTTTGGTTTGCTGATGCGATAGGTCTATGTGAGACTGGATTTGTGGTGTGTGTGGTTGCCTTCTCCTCCTGACAGGCTGTGCCAGTACTGGGTTGAGAGAGCTTAGCCTCCAGTTTGGCTATATAGTTGCATCTCTCACATATATTTGAGCTTGTTGGGAGGAGGAGAGGGTGGTCTGTATACATAAGGCAGTTGTAACATTGCCTCAAGATTCCCAGATTCACCAGCTGGACTGGAGAGTAAACTCAAAACTGACCTTTGGACATGCTTGAATAATATAGGGAACTACTTATTGACTGATCAGAAAGAACCAATAGGGAGCAAGTGCTTAGAAGGTGTATAAGAGGATGTAGTGCTTTAGTTTGTGTTTACCTATGAGATTACTTATACGAGCAAGTGCAGGGCTTTAGAATGAAAATAGAGTGCTTAATTAGAGATTTAGAGCAGTTCTAAGGGAAAAAGTGAAGAGCAGACTGTGTGGAGCTGGGAATAGTTTAAACCTGTTTAAGCGGTGCTGCCCGACGCTGCTCTGTGCGCAAGACCGCGCAAAAAGAGAGTTGCAGGGTTTTAAGAGAGAGAGATCAAGGAGATTGGAATTGACCCAAAATGGCCAATAAAACTACAGCTTCTAGGCAGTAACCACTCCTACAGGGACAGGCAGGCTGCACAGTGTTAACCACTGCCACTGATGAACACAGAGACTTCCCTTTAGCCCAAGCAAGCACTGAACTCCAAGAAACTTATAAACAGTTCAGAACAGCAAATCTGTAACTGAACTTTCTTAAATTTCAGAAAGTGGGAAAAAGCAAGATTTTTTTGTTTTTTCTTTTTTTGTTTTAGTTTAAAGGTAGCAGAGATACACAAATAGCAAAATATTCACAACAGTGCAATAAATTACCCCACACTTGAGTGTTAGGCCAAAGTCAGGTAAATTGCAATTTTAAGAGAAAAAAACGATTTTAAATTAAGTGCAACACAGGAAATGCAGTAAACAGGCTCTAGATGTGTTCTAAATACTGTTTCTAATACAGATATAAACTTTAGCAAGCCAGAAAACTCCGAAAAGTAGGCGGCAAAGCAGTAATTCTAAACAAAAAAAATCAGAAGAAAATACTTAAAATCTGAAAAGTGGCTCCTTTCTTCTCTAAGCATTTTCTCCCCTTGGTAGGTGCTTCAGCAACAACTAACAAGCCTGAAAAGATGCCAAAACCACGAGGCAGCAGGGTTTTAAGAGAGAGGGAGATCAAGGAGTTTAGAATCGATCTAAAATGGCCAATAAAACTACAGCTTCTAGGCAGTAACCACTCCTACAGGGACAGGCAGGCTGCTCAGAGTTAACCACTGCCACTGGTGAACACAGAGACTTCCCTTTAGCCCAAGCAAGCACTGGCCTCCAAGAAACTTACAAACAGTTCAGAACAGCAAATCTGTAACTGAACTTTCTTAAATTTCAGAAAGTGGGAAAAAGCAAGATTTTTTAGTTTTTTCTTTTTTGTTTTAGTTTAAAGGTAGCAGAGATACACAAGTAGCAAAATATTCACAACAGTGCAATAAATGACCCCACACTTGAGTGCTAGGCCAAAGTCAGGTAAAATGCAATTTTAAGAGAAAAAAATGATTTTAAATTAAGTGCAACACAGGAAATGCAGTAAACAGGCTCTAGATGTGTTCTAAAGATGTGTTCTCTTATTTCTGCATAGGTGAATGACTGGATTAATGTCATTGGCTTAATCCAAAAACAAGTGTTTTCTGTAAGCAAGTAGGCTTAAAAATAAGATAAAATGATGAATGGCACAAGAAGCACTAAGTTACTTGCATATGGAATGATATTATCTTGATTTTCTTTTCCTTTGGCAAATGTCCAGGAGGATTTAAGAAGTTGCAGCTGAAGGCAGTTGTATAGTCTGTTCTTATGTAGAATGCAAGATGTCTGCAGGTGCAAGCCATTAATCTTGAGAGTTCTGAGCATTGTTTGCTGAGGTAAATGTAAAATTTAAAGGTATAAAGGCAAGCAGTTCAGTAAGGAATAAACTTTGAAATTAATGGAGGTGAATAAGAGATAGCTTCCCTAGCAGCCTTAATACTTCAATGCATTTAATAGAGCAGTGTATATTTTAATTTTAATTAAAGATAGCCAGTGTATTTTTTCTTAAGGCTAAAATGTTATGTTTTCGGAAAGCATGCAGTCTGATTTTCACATGAGGGATAGAGATAAGAAAAGAATAGACAGCAATCAGTGTAAGTAGGAGAACAAGCTATAACATGGGCTTTGGTATGGGTAACCTTAATTTTACATTAGGTATTGCCTGTGGATGCAGCTGTCACTTTGAGACAACTGTGGCTATCAAGAGTGTTAAACTTTATTTTTTTTTTGAAAATGTACATAGTTTTGTGTGTTTGTTATGAGTTAATATGTTATGGGAGTATTCTAAAAATGTATTTAGTTTTTTGAGGGTTTTTATTTAAAACAAAAAGTCTTGAAACTGATATAAGTTCAAATGAAGGTGACAAAAAATGACTGTATAAAAGATCAACCTGCCAAGCATTAGTGTGTGTATGTAACACAATAGTTGGAAAGACACATTCAAAAAAACTGTCATGTATAATAGGTAGGAACAAGAACTTTTTATCATAATGACTATGTTATCCATATTATTTTGGAATGCAAATGGCCTTACAGGTATAGACAAAGATAAGAGTATTGAATTATAATAAGAAATGCAGACCATAAATAATAATGTTGTAGGAAACACCTTTGGAAATAAATCATCATGAGAATTTGATAAAGAAAGGATTTCAGGATGGTTATTCAGCAGACTATCAAGCACAAAGGAAAAGAGAAGTAATTATACTAACTGCTAGAGAGACTGCAATAGTGAGGGAAAAAAAAAGATAATAAGGGCATATTTGTGGTAGTAAGAGGTTAGTGACAAGGATGAGAATTATGGTGGCATGTCTTTATATTCTACCAAAAACTACTATTATGGTGAAAAGAAGAAAGAAAAAATTGGAAGAGATAACCATCATTCAGCAGTGAATATTACTTATAGGTGGGAAATGGAATTTTATTTACAACAGTGAGGATGTAGTTGGAGGACCTAGAAGAGAAAATATAACAAAATATGATACATTTCTGAAGAAATTTATGAAAATATTTAGTATGGAAATGTGGATTCAGTAATAGAACTTCAGAGAGAAAATTTACATATTATTCACAAGCACAAATCACTGTGCTATACTAGATAGAAATTATATTTCACAGGAACATGTGCATTTAATTGAAAGCTTCAACACAGATCCAATAACTATTTCAGATCATGCTTCAATAAAAACTAAGGTAAACATACAGGGTTTGTTGTTTTTCTTTCGGCTTTTCCCGGTTAGGGGTCACCACAGTGGAACTCTGGTCCGCTAATGATTGGCAGTCAATTTTTATGGTGCCAAGGTGCCAGTTCGATGCCCAACCTTCAACGAAGGCATGCCCATTTACGCAGGTCTTTCGAATGCCACTCGACCATGGGGAGGACATGCAGACTCCACACAGAAGGCGCTCCAGCCGAGAATTGAATGGGAGAACCTCTTGCTGTGAGGCGACAAGGCTACCGCTGCACCACCGTGACTTCTTAAGGTAAACATGCAGGGTAATGAATTTAAAATTATAAAGCTGATTAGGAAGATATATGAGTGATCAGAGGCAAGAATTAAAGTGAGAGGGTCCCCCTCTGATAAGTTGTGCCTGAAGAGAGGAACCAGGCAAGAGCATCCTCTTTCCCTTTTATTTGCTTTATATTTGGAGCCATTGGTAAAGAAAATAAAGGACTCAAAAATTCAAGGTTATAATTGGTATGGTAATCAAGAAAATTGTCTTTCTTTGCAGACAATATTATTTTGTACCAAATAAATCCAGAAAAGGACATATCAGTGTTGTGAACCATTTTCAGACAGTGTCAATTCTTTTCAGGATATAAAATTAATGAAGATAAAACAAAGGCTATAGCTGTAATTTATATACCCACACATGAGATGGTTCAGCAATACCCATATTTATGGAGACATGATAAGATGAAGTATTTAGGAATATGGATTAAAAAGGCTTCTGTTATGTTAGCTAAGGATATGTGGTAAGAGACTAAACAAAATATATTGCAAAAACTGAGAATCTGGAACCTCTTTTTATGGATATGGATAGTAAGATACAAGCAATGAAAATATTTCACTCCATTTAGTTTTATATACAGGTTATGCAATTTTTAACTATCAGAGAAGTTGCTGTTATCATAATTAAAAAAAAAAAAAAGAGTTGAAAAAATTTATCTGGAAGGGGAAGAGGGCATGGGTGAGGTGGGATAAGTTCATTCTTCCAACAGAACAAGGTGGTTTAGGATTACCTAATTTGAAGGGATATTTTTATAGCTAAGCAAATAAAGGCTCATACACATAGCACAAGCAGAAAGTTATAATTCAAAGTGGAAAGGGATGACGATGAAACAGGGTGAATATTCAAGAAATAAGGAGAGTAGGATATTATACGCAGATCCTTAAGGAGAATAACAACAGCCAGAATATTATATTCATAAAGTAAATAACTGTGACAAAAGGAAATGTTATATTTGTGGGGAAACTGGACATGATGCAAACATGTGAATTGAAATGTTATAAATGCAACAACATCTGATATTTATGAATGGATTGCAAAAATGAAATAAGAATGGGGAAAAAGAAAAAGAAAGAGAAGAAAACGAACAAAGAGGAGAAATGTTAGAAGTAGTAACATGCATTTTCTGAAGGATATGAAATCTGAATGTGTGGATGTCACTATTTTGCAACCATAATCCCCAATTATATGCCAGAAAACAATAGATTTTATGAGGAACAAACCAAAAATATGAGGCAGAAATCTGCACTTTCTATGAAATTCTGGACAGTTAAGAGGCATGACTGGTTATGAAGGTGGCATCTTCAAAGAGGTAGGTCTTACACAAGTCTGTAAAACTATGTGCAGGTAATTTGCACAGGAAAGAAAAAAAGTACTGTTGTACTAGAAATGGAGTAATGAGGATAATAAACTAGATATAACTTACAAGTCTTCAGCAGAGCCTAGAAGACTGAAAACAACATTTTGCTGTTTGATGTTAGGGTATAGTGAGTTCCGAAGGGGTTTGTTTGTAAAGCTTACAAATCATCCGACCATGTTTGAAGTGGTCATGAACATAAGGATGGTGACCTGGAAGCCATGACCTGTTAAAACTTAAAAGAATCTTTTTGCAGGGGGATCTGATGGCAGACCTTGTCCTCCAAACCTACTTACATACATACACTAGCTTCAAGATCACATTCTCTTGAGGAAAAAGTGAATTCCTCATCTCCAATGATGTCTGATCTTCCAATTTGCTAAAAAAGTGTTTTTTTATACTGATCTTATGCCCATGACCACAACAAACACGAAAAGCAAGTTGTAATACCACTCCTGTTCTGAATACATGTAAATGATCTTCTGAAAACTTTATTTCTGGTAGGTGTGGCTGTGGTGAGTAAAGAGGTCAGACTGGGATATATCTAGTAATTAGTTCCAATACATATCTGCAGTGTTCATTGTTTAGAAGTCTGTGGGTTGTGCAGTGTTGGAGGTATTGTACTCTGTTTTGTGAGGGAAGGCCAGGCTAGGCCAGGGTCTCTAGAATGTTTGTAACCTAGCAATTATGCTTTTTTTATTTAATTGTAGTAGTGAGCTTATCAACTCCATAACAGACTTTTTGTAATTTGATTAAGTACACAGTGGACTGGACTTTGTTAAGTACTATGCTGTAAGTTAGAGAATGTTTGTCCTACTTATTCAGGATTTGTTTTTTACTGAGAGGACAGAGTTAGTCCTTTGCAGTAGACCATGCTTTATGATGGAACAGTAATACCCGTGGTGGTGGTGCTGGGGTAGAGTTGTCGCTTCACAGTAAGACGCTGTCTGGTTCGATTCTCAGCTAGAGCGTCTTCTGCATGGAGACATGCGTGAATAGGCGTACCTTCATTGAAGGTTGTGCATCAGGGCTGGTAACTCGGCACGTAAAAATCAACTACCAATCATTAGCAGACCGGAGTTCCGCTGTGGCGACCCCTAACCGGGAAAAGCCGAAAGACACAACAACATTGATATTCCAAGGTTATTACGTCTTATGGCCATTTATGCCTTGCCAGTATGTTCCCTCAGGCCATACTATGTTTCTGTCGAAGAGCCATAGCAGTCAATCTCAGAGTAATTTTTTTGAAAACCAATCCAGTCAATTAGGTTATGTTTAAAGAAAGATAGTGATCACATTGGTTAACATTCAGGGGAAGTTTATTCCAGAGATTACAGAGGTGCTGGGTTATAAACCTTTTCCTCCACCATGTTTTATTCATCTGCTGATGAAGATTTTGGTCAATGACTCTGGTACTTGTGGAGCCATTGCACTTACAGAGATATAGGAGGTCCAGGACAACTGAGTGTCTAACTACATGGTACGTGAGATGGAGATCTTCCCTCAAAAATCCATAAGATTCTGAATTAAGGGATATAGCTTTCAGCCTCTCTTGATAGCTCAGGGACTTCAAACTTGTAATCTTTTCAGTTAAGAATCTTTGTTGTCTTTCTAATTGTTTCATATGTTTAGTGAGATACATCCTGAAAGGAGCACTGTACTCAATAACTGGTCTGATCATTACTGAGTATAAGGGAGTGATTGCATCTTTAGACCCTGATGGTATTCCTTTGGCCATTAGCTGTGCTAAATAAAAGGATTTTCTAACAACTGTTGTCATATGATGGTGAAAAGAGAGGAAATTGTTGCATCATGTTCCTAGGTCCCTGACTACATTTCTGTTTTGCACTTGTGTGTTGTCTGTACAGTGTAATGAGAGGAGGGGTTGTCTACCAAAAGTGATGTCAAATTTGTTAGCAGTTAGCTTTACCCCAGTTTTAGTACATCAATGGTTTACTGTAGATAGTTCATTCTGGAAGGTTTGAGTGTCAGAGGGTGACTTAACAACAACCCCTAGTTTACAATCATCTGCAGACTTTATTAACCAGAAGTATTGACTCTTTGCTTGGAGATCTGAGAAATAAAGCCAAAACAGAGAGGTCCCAGTACTGAGCAATGAGGGACACCACTAGTCACTTTCATATTTCTGATAAAGCTCCCATAACTTGCACTGTGTGGATTTTGTCTTTCAGTCAGTTGTCTATCCATGTCACCACATATAGGTTGATTTCTAAAGCATTTAACTTTTGTTTGATGCCAGCATAAGTAATAGAGTTTTAGACCTTGGCCTGGTAAGGATACACCATGTGTACTGCATGACCACTATAAACCTTTCAACAAAGTTTACCATCTTCAGTAGACAGGATCTGTCCCTCACAAAGCCAAACTGTTGGGGATCAAGTCTAATAATATTCTTGATATTATAGTTTATGAGGTCAGTTATCATATGCTCCATGGCTTTGCAGGTGAGACTTGTAAGACTGATTGATATGTAATTACCTGGGTCAGTTGTAAGACCACCTTTATAGAAGGACATCACCATTGCAGTACACCAGTCATACAAATAACATATTTTGTGGAACATGTTGAAGGTATTGGTAGGAAACATCAGGCCAGTTAATGGCATTAGAATGATATTTTAATGAACTTCACAGAACAATGGAAGTATGTTCATTTTGAAGGTATTGAAATACATGCTTTTTCTTATGTACCAATCCAAAAATATCACCTTGTACATTGTAACTCACATTGTTTTGTGTGATATTATCACTCAGAGAGTTAAGGCTATGACCTGCTAATGATCTTTATCTGAACTTTGATCTCTGCTTGCATACTTCATGACACTGAGCAGCAGAACTAGCGTTCTTGCATTACTCCTGAAAAGTGGTCTTACACAAGTAACAGATGAAAAAGTAAAATAAAGTAGTCACTGACAAGAAAAAAGAACAGTATGTCACCAAGGGAAATAATTAAAGTACAGCATCCACATCAAGTGATCTGTTAATTATTATGCTGAGAAAGTTGTTAATCATTGTGCTCCGGGGTATTAAGTGCAAATGACTAATGAGCATGTAATAATGCTGGGTAGCTGTGATAAACCAGGCTATTTTCCTAAAGCGAGCTTCTAAGTCATGCTTCCCTTGAGATTAAAGATTAAGAGACTGTCATGAACTGAAACCAAGCTAGGAGAATGGACTTATCTCTATTACTGGTCTGACTATTACTGCTTATTAAGTATGGAGTAGCAGCTAAGATATCTGATAAAATATTTAAAAAATTAAGTCTTTAGAGCTTTCTAATGGCTCACATTGTCTTACTGTCTAGTTTATTAATACCAGCCAAACTGACTAGCCTTTCCTAATAATATACAGAACAAGTCTGAACGCACTAATAAAGAAAACTCAAAGTGAAACCACCATGCCTAAATCTCATTCCACCATGCAATGTATCCTGTTAAGTTTGATCTGAAAATATATCCACAGTATATGCTATAATGTGCACTTAAATAAATGAAATGGTAGCATGCTCACTCGTGTACCATTCTGGACAAAATGTAAAGCTCGGCATCTTGCTCATAGATTCTATGGCTATAATGCAAAACCTTGCATCTGTATTGTAAGTATAGCAGTCAGTCAGCTCTGTCATTCAAGGCACTGCTAGTTTCTGCAACAGCAAAACAAGAGTGTGTACTATAACTGTATACAATATGTATGCTTTAATTTCATGCATCAGAATTGAGACATTGTTTGCTTTTAATGACAAACATGAGATTTCAGTTTGATACCAGTCCTTTCATGTACCAAAGTATTATAACACATTTACATGAGAGATTGCATGCTTACCCAGAAGGCTCATTTACAGTTCAACTATACCAAATAATGGGAAAGTAACTGTAACTGTAACTGTTTCATACCATCATAAATGGATAGGATGAATAGAAAAGACAAAAAGATGGAGAAACATGTACTTCCCACTTGGATCACTGGACTGAAGTAGATGTGGAATTAAGGGAGACTAGAAATAGACTGGCAGCAATAAAGACAAAACTGGAGTTATTGGAAGAAAGAAAGAATTGCTGATCTGGAGGCAGAGGTAGAAGAAAAACAAACAAGGTTCATAGGGATACTGGAGTTCACTGAAGAAGAAACTGTGCAGCCTTCATGATGGAGAAAGTAGATGAGTATGCTAGACTTTGTAGGAAGGAGAAGTGGACTGAGTGAGCACATGGGGTATATTTAACCCAGAGATTAAGGAGAAGGTTCCTCAAACTGATGGTGAGGGTTGAGATTTTATCCTAAGAGGAAAAAAAAGTGACTGTTAGCATATAGTGCCCAGAAAAGAAAAGGAAATTTGGAAAAATAATAGGAACTTTTGTGACTGTCATATTTTCTGTTTGGTTTTTAAAGAGGTGAGGAACTGCGTTGACCCAAACGGAACTTTGTTGATTCGCTTGTAACAAAGTTGATGTAGGGTATGCAAAGGCTAACCAAACAGCTCAATTATGCAACTATTTAGCAGAAATAATTTCAGAGATAAAGGACGAAGACTTTAAGGCACAGAGAATTCATCTAGGCTAAGACATCTACACTGATTAACAATGAAGTGAGCAGAATAAACTAGCTGCAGACAGGGAGAGAACTCACAATTATCAGTAACAAAATAAATAAGCAGATAAATGCAATAATATTTTTAACACAATATTCAATGAAACGATAAAATGAAAAAATAAAATTCAGTACTATCTTACAACACTGCAAGTTTGTATTTATCTTAGCTTGTAATAAAGTTGATGTAGGGTATGCAAAATCCAACCAAACAGCTCAATTATGCAACTATTTAGCAGAAATAATTTCAGAGATAAAAGACTAAGACTTTAAGGCATAGAGAATTCATCTAGACTAAGACTTCTACATCAAATAGCAATGAAGTGAGCAGAACAAACTAACTGCAGACAGGGAGAGAACCACAATTTTCTGTAAACAACTAAATAAGCAGATAAATGCAGTACTATTTTTAACACAATATTCAATGAAACAATAAAAAGAAAAAATAAAATTCAGTACTATCTTATAACACTGCAAGTTTGTACTTATCTCAGTTTATAATTAAGTTGATGTAGGGTATGCAAAAGCTAACCAAACTGCTCAAGAATGCAACAATTCAGCAGAATAATTTCAGAGATAAGGGACTAAGACTTTAAGGCACAGAGAATCCATATAGGCTAAGACTTCTACACTGAATAACAATGAAGAAGAATAAATTAACTGCAGACAGGGAGCAAACTCACAATTTTCAGTAAAGAAATAAATAAGCAGATAAATGTAGTACTATTTTAACACAACATTCAATGAAACAATAAACAGAAAGAATAAAATTCAGTACTATCCTATAACACTGCAAGTTTGTACTTATCTCTGCTTGTAACAAAGTTGATATAGGGTATGTAAAAGCTACCCAAAGAGCTCAAGTATGCAATCATTCAGCAGAAATAATTTGAGAGATAAGGGAGTAAGACTTTATGGTACAGAGAATCCCTCTAGGCTAAGACTTCTACACCAAATAACAAAGAAGTGAGATAAATACAATAACTGTAGACAGGAAAAGGACTCCTCATTTTCAGTACACAAATAAATAAGCAGATAAATGCAGTACTATGTTTAATACAACATTCAATGAAACAATAAACAGAAAAAATAAAATTCAGTACTGTCTTATAACACTGCAACTTTGTATTTGTCTCAGCTTGTAATAAAGTTGATGTAGGGTATGCAAAAGCTAACCAAACAGCTCAACTATGCAACTATTCAGCAAAAATAATTTCAGAGATAAGGGACTAAGACTTTAAGGCACAGTCATTCCCGGTAGGCTAAGACTTTTGCACCGAATAACAATGAAGTGAGAAGAATAAATTAACTGCAGACAGGGAGAGAACTCACAATTTTCAGTAAACAAATAAATAAGCAGATAAATGCAGTACTATTTTTAACACAATATTCAATTAAACAATAAACAGAAAAAATAAAATTCAGTACTATCTTACAACACTGCATGTTTATACTTATCTCAAGTTGTAATAAAGTTGATGTGGGTATGCAAAAGCTAACCAAACAGCTCAATTATGCAACTATTTAGCAGAAATAATTTCAGAGATAAAGGACTAAGACTTTAAGGCACAGATAATTCATCTAGGCTAAGACTTCTACACCGAGTAACAATGAAGTGAGAAGAATAAAATAACTGTAGACAGGAAAAGAACTCATCATTTTCAGTACACAAATAAATAAGCAGATAAATGCAGTACTATATTTAATACAATATTCAATGAAAAAATAAATAGAAAAAATGAAATTCAGCACTATCTTACAGCACTACAAGTTTGTACTTATCTCAGCTTGTAATTAAGTTGATGTAGAGTATGCAAAAGCTAACCAAACAGCTCAATTATGCAACTATTTAGCAGAAATAATTTCAGAGATAAGAGACTAAGACTTTAAGGGACAGAAACCCTCTAGGCTAAGGCTTCTACACCGAATAACAATGAAGTGAGTAGAATAAACTAACTGCAGACAAGGAGAGAACTCACAATTTTCAGTAACCAAATAAGCAGATAAATGCAGTACTATTTTAACACAATATTCAATGAAACAATAAGAAGAAAAAGTTAAAGTCAGTACATTCTTATAACACTACACATTTGCGCTTATCTCAGCTTGTAATTAAGTTGATGTAGGGTATGCAAAAGCTAGCCAAACAGATCAAGTATGCACCTATTCAGCAGAATAATTTCTGAGATAAGGGACTAAGACTTTAAGGCACAGAGAATCCATCTAGGCTAAGACTTCTACACTGAATAACAATGAAGAAAAATAAACTAACTGCCGACAGGGAGCGAACTCACAATTTTCAGTAAACAAACAAATAAGCAGATAAATGCAGTACAATTCTAACACCATATTCAATGAAACAATAAACAGAAAAATTAAAATTCAGTACTATCTTATAACACTGCAAGTTTTCACTTATCTCAGCTTATAATACAGTTGATGTATGGTATGCAAAAGCTAACCAAGCAGCTCAAGTATGCAACTATTCAGCAAAAATTATTTCAGAGGTAAGGGACTAAGACTTTAAGGCACAGAGAATCCCTCTAGACTAAGACTTCTACACTGAATAACAATGAAGTGAGAAGAATAAACTAACTGCAGACATGAAGAGAACTCACCATTTTCAGTAAATAAATAAATAAGCAGATAAATCCAGTGCTTTTTTAACACAACATTCAATGAAACAATGAACAGAAAAATTAAAATTCAGTACTATCTTGTAACACTGCAAGTTTGTACTTATTTCAGCTTGTAATACTAAAATTGATGTAGGGTTTGCAAAAACTAAACAGCTCAAGTATGCAACTATGCAGCAGAAATAATTTCAGAGATAAGGGACTAAGACATTAAGGCACAGAGAATCCCTCTAAGCTAGGACTTCTACACTGAATAACAATGAAGTGAGAAGAATAAACTAACTGCAGACAGAGAGAGAACTCACAATTTTCAGTAAACAAATAAATAAGTAGATAAATGCAGTAATATTTTTAATACACTCAATGAAACAATAAACAGAAAAAATAAAACTCACTACTATCTTACAACACTGCAAGTTTGTATTTATCTCAGCTTGTGAAAAAGTTGATGAAGGGTATGCAAAAGCTAACCATACAGCTCAAGTATGCAACTATTCAGCAGAAATACTTTCAGAGATAAAGGACTAAGACTTTAAGGCACATATAATCCCTCTAGGCTAAGACTTCTACACCAAATAACAATGAAGTGAGAAGAACAAACTAACGGTAGACAGAAAGAAAACTCACCATTTTCAGCAAACAAATAAATAAATAAGCAGATAAATGCAGTACTATTTTTACACAACATTCAATGAAACAATAAACAGAAAAAATAAAATTCAGTACTATCTTATAACACTGCAAGTTTGTACTTATCTCAGCTTGTAATAAAGTGGATGTAGGGTATGCAAAAGCTAACCAAACAGCTCAAATATGCAACTATTCAGCAGAAATAATTTCAGAGATGAGGGACCAAGTCTTTAAGGTACAGAGAATCTCTCTAGGCTAAGACTTCTACACCGAATAACAATGAAGAGAGAAGAACAAACTAACAGCAGACAGGGAGAGAACTTACAATTTTCAGTAAAGAAATAAATAAGCAGATAAATGTAGTACTACTTTTAACACAGCATTCAATGAAACAATAAACAGAAAAAATAAAATTCAGTACTATCCTATAACACTGCAAGCTTGTACTTATCTCAGCTTGTAACAAAGCTGATATAGGGTATGTAAAAGCTAACCAAACAGCTCAAGTATGCAATCATTCAGCAGAAATAATTTGAGAGATAAGGGACTAAGACTTTAAGGTACAGAGAATACCTCAAGGCTAAGACTTCTACACCAAATAACAATGAAGTGTGAAGAATAAACTAACTGGAGACAGGAAGAGAACTCACAATTTTCAGTAAACAAATAAGCAGATAAATGCAGTACTATTTTAACACAATATTCAATGAAACAATAAGCAGAAAAAATAAAATTCAGTACTATCTTATAACACTACAAGTTTGTACTTATCTCAGCTTGTAATTAAGTTGATGTAAAGTATGCAAAAGCTAGCCAAACAGATCAAGTATGCAACTATTCAGCAGAATAATTTCAGAGATAAGGGACTAAGACTTTAAAGCACAGAGAATCCATCTACGCTAAGACTTCTACACTGAATAACAATGAAGAAGAATAAACTTACTGCAGACAGGGAGCGAACTCACACTTTTCAGTAAACAAATAAATAAGCAGATAAATGCAGTACTATTTTTAACACAATATTCAATGAAACAATAAACAGAAAAAATAAGACTCAGTACTATCTTATACACTGCAAGTTTGTACTTATTTGAGCTTGTAATAAAGTTGATGTAGGGTTTGGAAAAGCTAACCAAACAGCTCAAGTATGCAGCTATTCAGCAGAAATATTTTCAGAGATAAGGGACTAAGATGTTAAGGCACAGAGTATCTCTCTAGGCTAAGACTTCTACACCGAATAACAATGAAGTGAGAAGAATAAAGGAACTGCAGACAGGAAAAGAACACACCATTTTCAGTAAACAAATAAATAAGCAGATAAATGCAGTATTATTTTTAAAACAATATTCAATGAACAATAAACAGAAAAAAATAAAATGCAGTACTATCTTATAACACTGCAAGTTTGTACTTATCTCAGCTGGTAATAAAGATGATGTAGGGTATGCAAAAACTAACCAAACAGCTCAAGTATGCAACTATTTAGCAGAAATAATTTCAGAAATAAGGGACCAAGACTTTAAGGCACAGAGAATCCCTGTAGGCTAAGACTTCTACACCGAATAACAATGAAGAGAGAAGAACAAACTAACAGCAGACAGGGAGAAAACTCCCAATTATCAGTAACTAAATAAATAAGCAGAAAATGCATTACTATGTTTAATACAACGTTCAATGAAACAATAAACAGAAAAAATAAAACTCAGTACTATCTTACAACACTGCAAGTTTGTACTTATCTCAGCTTGTAATAAAGTTGATGTACGGAATGCAAAAGCTAACCAAACTGCTCAAGTATGCAAGTATTCAGCAGAAATAATTTCAGAGATAAGGGGCTAAGACATTAAGCCACAGAGAATCTCTCTAGGTGAAGACTTCTACACCAAATAACAATGAAGTGAGAAGAATAAACTAACTGCAGACAGGAAGAGAACTCACAATTATCAGTAACTAAATAAATAAGCAGATAAATGCAGTACTATTTTTAACACAATATTCAATGAAACGATAAACAGAAAAAAATAAAATTCAGTACTATCTTGTATCACTGCAAGTTTGTATTTATCACAGCTTGTAATAAAGTTGATGTAGGGTATGCAAAAGCTAACCAAACAGCTCAAGTATGCAACTATTCAGCAGAAATAATTTCAGAGATAAGGGACTAAGACTTTAAGGCACAGACATTCCCTCTAGGCTAAGACTTTTGCACCAAATAACAATGAAGTGAGAAGAATAAATTAACTGCAGACAGGGAGAGAACTCACAATTTTCAGTAAACAAATAAATAGGCAGATAAATGCAGTACTATTTTTAACACAATATTCAATGAAACAATAAACAGAATAAAAATTCAGTACTATCTTACAACACTGCAAGTTTGTACGTATCTTAGCTTGAGTTGTAATAAAGTTGATGTAGGCTATGCAAAAGCTAACCAAACAGCTCAATTATGCAACTATTTAGCAGAAATAATTTCAGAGATAAAGGACTAAGACTTTAAGGCACATAACATCCCTCTAGGCTAAGACTTCTACACAGAATAACAATGAAGTGAGAAGAATAAACTAACTGTAGACAGAAAGAAAACTCAACATTTCCAGTAAACAAATAAATAAGCAGATAAATGCAGTACTATTTTTACACAACATTCAATGAAACAATAAACAGAAAAAATAAAATTCAGTACTATCTTATAACACTGCAAGTTTGTACTTATCTCAGCTTGTAATAAAGTTGATGTAGGGTATGCTAAAGCTAACCAACCAGCTCAAGTATGCAACTATTCAGCAGAAATAATTTCAGAGATGAGGGACCAAGTCTTTAAGGCACAGAGAATCTCTCTAGGCTAAGACTTCTACACCGAATAACAATGAAGAGAGAAGAACAAACTAACAGCAGACAGGGAGAGAACTTACAATTTTCGGTAAAGAAATAAATAAGCAGATAAATGTAGTACTACTTTTAACACATCATTCAATGAAACAATAAACAGAAAAAATAAAATTCAGTACTATCCTATAACACTGCAAGTTTGTACTTATCTCAGCTTGTAACAAAGTTGATATGGGGTATGTAAAAGCTAACCAAAGAGCTCAAGTATGCAATCATTCAGCAGAAATAATTTGAGAGATAAGGGACTAAGAATTTAAGGTACAGAGAATCCCTCAAGGCTAAGACTTCTACACCAAATAACAATGAAGTGTGAAGAATAAACTAACTGGAGACAGGGAGAGAACTCACAATTTTCAGTAAACAAATAAGCAGATAAATGCAGTACTATTTTAACACAATATTCAATGAAACAATAAGCAGACAAAATAAAATTCAGTACTATCTTATAACACTAAAAGTTTATATTATCTCAGCTTGTAATTAAGTTGATGTAGGGTATGCAAAAGCTAGCCAAACAGATCAAGTATGCAACTATTCAGCAGAATAATTTCAGAGATAAGGGACTAAGACTTTAAGGCACAGAGAATCCATCTATGCTAAGACTTCTACACTGAATAACAACGAAGAAGAATAAACTAACTGCAGACAGGGAGCAAACACACAATTTTTAGTAAACAAATAAATAAGCAGATAAATGCAGTACTATTTTTAACACAATATTCAATGAAACAATAAACAGAAAAAATAAAACTCAGTACTATCTTATAACACTGCAAGTTTGTACTTATTTCGGCTTGTAATAAAGTTGATGTAGGGTTTGGAAAAGCTAACCAAACAGCTCAAGTATGCAGCTATTCAGCAGAAATATTTTCAGAGATAAGGGACTAAGATGTTAAGGCACATAGTATCTCTCTAGGCTAAGACTTCTACACCGAATAACAATGAAGTGAGAAAAATAAAGTAACTCCAGACAGGAAAAGAACACACAATTTTCAGTAAACAAATAAATAAGCAGATAAATGCAGTACTATTTTTAACACAATATTCAATGAAACAATAAACAGAAAAAATAAAATTCAGTACTGTCTTATAACACTGCAAGTTTATATTTATCTCAGCTTGTAATAAAGTTGATGTAGGGTATGCAAAAGCTAACCAAACAGCTCAAGTATGCAACTATTCAGCAGAAATAATTTCAGAGATAAGGGACTAAGACTTTAAGGCACAGACATTCCCTCTAGGCTAAGACTTTTGCACCAAATAACAATGAAGTGAGAAGAATAAATTAACTGCAGACAGGGAGAGAACTCACAATTTTCAGTAAACAAATAAATAGGCAGATAAATGCAGTACTATTTTTAACACAATATTCAATGAAACAATAAACAGAAAAGATAAAATTCAGTACTATCTTACAACACTGCAAGTTTGTACGTATCTTAGCTTGAGTTGTAATAAAGTTGATGTAGGCTATGCAAAAGCTAACCAAACAGCTCAATTATGCAACTATTCAGCAGAAATAATTTCAGAGATAAAGGACTAAGACTTTAAGGCACATAACATCCCTCTAGGCTAAGACTTCTACAATGAATAACAATGAAGTAAGAAGAATAAACTAACTGCAGACAGGAAAAGAACTCACCATTGTCAGTAAACAAATAAATAAACAGATAAATGCAGTAGTATTTTTAAAACAATATTCAATGAACAATAAACAGAAAAATTAAAATTCAGTACTATCTTATAACACTGCAAGTTTGTACTTATCTCAGCTTGTAATAAAGTTGATGTAGGGTATGCAAAAGTTAACCAAATAGCTCAAGTATACAACTATTCAGCAGAAATAATTTCAGAGATAAGGGGCCAAGACTTTAAGGCACAGAGAATCCCTCTAGGCTACGACTTCTACACCGAATAACAATGAAGAGAGAAGAACAAACTAACAGCAGACAGGGAGAGAACTTACAATTTTCAGTAAAGAAATAAATAAGCAGATAAATGCAGTACTATTTTTAACACAACATTCAATGAAACAATAAACAGAAAAAAAAATTCAGTACTATCCTGTAACACTGCAAGTTTGTACTTATCTCAGCTTGTAACAAAGTTGATGTAGGGTATGTAAAAGCTAACCAAAGTATGCAATCATTCAGCAGAAATAATTTAAGAGAAAAGGGACTAAGACTTTAAGGTACAGAGAATCCCTCAAGGCTAAGACTTCTACACCGAATAACAATGAAGTGAGAAGAATAAACTAACTGGAGACAGGGAGATAACTCACAATTTTCAGTAAACAAATAATAAAATAAATGCAGTACTATTTTAACACAATATTCAATGAAATAATAAGCAGAAAAAATAAAATTCAGTACTATCTTATAACACTACAAGTTTGTGCTTATCTCTGCTTGTAATTAAGTTGATGTAGGGTATGCAAAAGCTAGCCAAATAGATCAAGTATGCAACTATTCAGCAAAATAATTTCAGAGATAAGGGGCTAAGACTTTAAGGCACAGAGAATCCATCTAGGCTAAGACTTCTACACTGAATAACAATGAGGAAGAATAAACTAACTGCAGAAAGGGAGTGAACTCACAATTTTCAGTAAACAAATAAATAAGCAGATAAATGCAGTACTATTTTTAATAGAATATTCAATGAAACAATAAACAGAAAAATAAAACTCAGTACTATCTTATAACACTGCAAGTTTGTACTTATTTCAGCTTGTAATAAAGTTGATGTAGGGTTTGAAAAAGCTAACCAAACAGCTCAAGTATGCAACTATTCACCAGAAATATTTTCAGAGATAAGGGACAAAGATGTTAAGGCACAGAGTATCTCTCTAGGCTAAGACTTCTACACCAAATAACAATGAAGTGAGAAAAATAAAGTAACTGCAGACAGGAAGAGAACTCACCATTTTCAGTAAACAAATAAGCAGATAAATGCAGTACTATTTTTAACACAATATTCAATGAAACAATAAACAGAAAAGATAAAATTCAGTACTGTCTTATAACACTGCAAGTTTGTATTTATCTCAGCTTTTAATAAAGTTGATTTAGGGTATGCAAAAGCTAACCAAACAGCTCAGGTATGCAACTATTCAGCAGAAATAATTTCAGAGATAAGGGACTAAGACTTTAAGGCACAGAGAATCCCTCTAGGCTAACACTTCTACAATGAATAACAATGAAGTGAGAAGAATAAACTAACTGCAGACAGGAAAAGAACTCACCATTTTCAGTAAACAAATAAATAAGCAGATAAATGCAGTACTATGTTTAATACAACATTCAATGAAACAATAAACTGAAAAAATAAAACTCAGTACTATCTTATAACACTGCAAGTTTGTACTTATTTTGGCTTGTAATAAAGTTGATGTAGGGTTTGAAAATGTGAACCAAACAGCTCAAGTATGCAACTATTCAGCAGAAATATTTTCAGAGATAAGAGACTAAGATGTTAAGGCACAGAGTATCCCTCTAGGCTAAGACTTCTACACGGAATAACAATGAAGTGAGAAGAATAAACTAACTGCAGACAGGGAGAGAACTCACAATTAACAGTAAGTAATTAAATGCAGATGAATGCAGTACTATTTTTAACACAATATTCAATGAAACGATAAACAGAAAAAAATAAAATTCAGTACTATCTTGTATCACTGCAAGTTTGTACTTATTGCAACTTGTAATAAAGTTGATGTAGGGTATGCAAAAGCAAACCAAACAGCTCAAGTATGCAACTATTCAGCAGAAATAATTTCAGAGATAAGGGAGTAAGACTTTAAGGCACAGACATTCCCTCTAGGCTAAGGCATTTTCACCGAATAACAATGAAGGGAGAAGAATAAATTAACTGCAGACACGGAGAGAACTCACAATTTTCAGTAAACAAATAAATAAGCAGATAAATGCAGTACTATTTTTAACACAATATTCAATGAAACAATAAACAGAAAAAATAAAATTCAGTACTATCTTACAACACTGCAAGTTTGTACTTATCTCAAGTTGTAATAAAGTTGATGAGGATATGCAAAAGCTAACCAAACAGCTCAATTATGCAACTATTTAGCAGAAATAATTTCAGAGATAAAGGACTAAGACTTTAAGGCACAGATAATTCATCTAAGCTAAGACTTCTACACCGAGTAACAATAAAGTGAGCACAATAAACTAACTGCAGGCAGGGAGAGAACCAGAATTTTCAGTAAACAAATAAATAAGCAGATAAATGCACTACTATATTTAACACAATATTCAATGAAAAAATAAAAAGAAAAAATGAAATTCAGTACTATCTTATAACACTGCAAGTTTGTACTTATCTCAGCTTGTAAGTAAGTTGATGTAGGGTATGCAAAAGCTAACCAAACAGCTCAAGAATGCAACAATTCAGCAGAATAATTTCAGAGATAAGGGGCTAAGACTTTAAGGCACAGAGAATCCATATAGGCTAAGACTTCTACACTGAATAACAATGAAGAAGAATAAATTAAATGCAGACAAGGAGCAAACTCACAATTTTCAATAAACAAATAAATAAGCAGATAAATGCAGTACTATATTTAACACAACATTCAATGAAACAATAAACAGAAAAAATAAAATTCAGTACTATCTTACAACACTGCAAGTTTGTACTTATCTCAGCTTGTAATAAAGTTGATGTA
The DNA here is from genome assembly GCF_019279795.1 of Protopterus annectens. Classification (NCBI taxonomy): domain Eukaryota; kingdom Metazoa; phylum Chordata; order Ceratodontiformes; family Protopteridae; genus Protopterus; species Protopterus annectens. Next base: position 288,206,791 of record NC_056746.1, read on the forward strand.
GGGTATGCAAAAGCTAACCAAACAGCACAAGTATGCAGCTATTCAGCAGAAATAATTTCAGAGATAAGGGACTAAGACTTTAAGGCACAGAGAATCCATCTAGGCTAAGACTTCTACACTGAATAACAATGAAGAAGTATAAACTAACTGCAGACAGGGAGCGAACTCACAATTTTCAGTAAACAAACAAATAAGCAGATAAATGCAGTAAAATTTTAACACCATATTCAATGAAACAATAAACAGAAAAAAATAAAACTCAGTACTATCTTATAACACTGCAAGTTTGTACTTATTTTGGCTTATAATAAAGTTGATGTAGGGTTTGAAAAAGCTAACCAAACAGCTCAAGTATGCAGCTATTCAGCAGAAATATTTTCAGAGATAAGGGACTAAGACGTTAAGGCACAGAGTATCCCTCTAGGCTAAGACTTCCACACTGAATAACAATGAAGTGAGAAGAATAAACTAACTGCAGACAGGAAGAGAACTCACCATTTTCAGTAAACAAATAGGCAGATAAATGCAGTACTATTTTTAACACAATATTCAATGAAACAATAAAGAGAAAAAATAAAATTCAGTACTGTCTTATAACACTGCAAGTTTGTATTTATCTCAGCTTGTAATAAAGTTGATGTAGGGTATGCAAAAGCTAAGCAAGCAGCTCAAGTATGCAACTATTCAGCAGGAATAATTTCAGAGATAAGGGACTAAGATTTTAAGGCACAGAGAATCCCTCTAGGCTAAGACTTTTAAACAAATAATGAAGTTAGAACAATAAACTAAATGCAGACAGGTAAAGAACTCACCATTTTCAGTAAACAAATAAATAAGCAGATAAATGCAGTACTATGTTTAATACAACATTCAATGAAACAATAAACAGAAAAATAAAAATTCAGTACTATCTTATAACACTGCAAGTTTTCACTTATCTCGGCTTAAAATACAGTTGATGTATGGTATGCAAAAGCTAACCAAGCAGCTCAAGTATGCAACTATTCAGCAAAAATTATTTCAGATGTAAGGGACTAAGACTTTAAGGCACAGAGAATCCCTCTAGAGTAAGACTTCTACACCGAATAACAATGAAGTGAGAAGAATAAACTAACTGCAGACATGAAGAGAACTCGCCATTTTCAGTAAATAAATAAATAAGCAGATAAATCCAGTACTTTTTAAACACAACATTAAATGAAACAATAAACAGAAAAATTAAAATTCAGTACTATCTTGTAACACTGCAAGTTTGTACTTATTTCAGCTTGTAATAATAAAATTGATGTACGGTTTGCAAAAGCTAACCAAACAGCTCAAGTATGCAGCTATTCAGCAGAAATATTTTCAGAGATAAGGGACTAAGATGTTAAGGCACAGAGAATCTCTCTAGGCTAAGACTTCTACACCGAATAACAATGAAGAGAGAAGAACAAACTATTAGCAGACAGGGAGAGAACTTACAATTTTCAGTAAAGAAATAAATAAGCAGATAAATGTAGTACTACTTTTAACACAACATTCAATGAAACAATAAACAGAAAAAATAAAATTCAGTACTATCCTGTAACACTGCAAGTTTGTACTTATCTCAGCTTGTAACAAAGTTGATATAGGGTATGTAAAAGCTAACCAAAGAGCTCAAGTATGCAATCATTCAGTAGAAATAATTTGAGAGCTAAGGGACTAAGACTTTAAGGTACAGAGAATCCCTCAAGGCTAAGACTTCTACACTGAATAACAATGAAGTGTGAAGAATAAACTAACTGGAGACAGGGAGAGAACTCACAATTTTCAGTAAACAAATAAGCAGATAAATGCAGTACTATTTTAACACAATATTCAATGAAACAATAAGCAGAAAAAATAAAATTCAGTACTATCTTATAACACTACAACTTTGTACTTATCTCAGCTTGCAATTAAGTTGATGTAGGGTATGCAAAAGCTAGCCATACAGATCACGTATGCAACTATTCAGCAGAATAATTTCAGAGATAAGGGACTAAGACTTTAAGGCACAGAGAACCCATCTACGCTAAGACTTCTACACTGAATAACAATGAAGAAGAATAAACTAACTGCAGACAGGGAGCAAACTCACAATTTTCAGTAAACAAATAAGCAGATAAATGCAGTACTATTTTAACACAATATTCAATGAAACAATAAGCAGAAACAATAAAATTCAGTACTATCTTATAACACTACAAGTTTGTACTTATCTCAGCTTGCAATTAAGTTGATGTAGGGTATGCAAAAGCTAGCCAAACAGATCAAGTATGCAACTATTCAGCAGAATAATTTCAGAGATAAGGGACTAAGACTTTAAGGTGCAGAGAATCAATCTACGCTAAGACTTCTACACTGAATAACAATGAAGAAGAATAAACTAACTGCAGACAGGGAGCAAACTCACAATTTTCAGTAAACGAATAAGCAGATAAATGCAGTACTATTTTAACACAATATTCAATGAAACAATAAGCAGAAAAAATAAAATTCAGTACTATCTTATAACACTACAAGTTTGTACTTATCTCAGCTTGTAATTAAGTTGATGTAGGGTATGCAAACGCTAGCCAAACAGATCAAGTATGCAACTATTCAGTAGAATAATTTCAGAGATAAGGGACTAAGACTTTAAGGCACAGAGAATCCATCTACGCTAAGACTTCTACACTGAATAACAATGAAGAAGAATAAACTAACTGCAGACAGGGAGCGAACTCACAATTTTCAGTAAACAAATAAATAAGCAGATAAATACAGTACTATTTTTAACACAATATTCAATGAAACAATAAACAGAAAAAAATAAAACTCAGTACTATCTTATAACACTGCAGGTTTGTACTTATTTCGGCTTGTAATAAAGTTGATGTAGGGTTTGGAAAAGCTAACCAAACAGCTCAAGTGTGCAGCTATTCAGCAGAAATATTTTCAGAGATAAGGGACTAAGATGTTAAGGCACAGAGTATCTCTAGGATAAGACTTCTACACTGAATAACAATGAAGGGAGAAGAATAAACTAGCTGCAGACAGGAAAAGAACTCACAATTTTCAGTAAACAAATAAATAAGTAGATAAATGCAGTACTATTTTTAAAACAATATTCAATGAACAATAAACAGAAAAAAATAAAATGCAGTACTATCTTATAACACTGCAAGTTTGTACTTATCTCAGCTTGTAATAAAGATGATGTAGGGTATGCAAAAGCTAACCAAACAGATCAAGAATGCAACTATTCAGCAGAAATAAATTCAGAGATAAGGGGCCAAGACTTTAAGGCACAGAGAATCCCTTTAGGCTAAGACTTCTACACTGAATAACAATGAAGAGAGAAGAACAAACTAACAGCAGACAGGGAGAGAACTCACAATTATCAGTAACTAAATAAATAAGCAGGAAATGCAGTACTATGTTTAATACAACATTCAATGAAACAATAAACAGAAAAAATAAAACTCAGTACTATCTTATAACACTGCAAGTTTGTACTTATCTCAGCTTGTAATAAAGTTGATGTATGGAATGCAAAAGCTAACCAAACCGCTCAAGTATGCAAGTATTCAGCAGAAATAATTTCAGAGATAAGGGGCTCAAACATTAAGGCACAGAGAATCCCTCTAGGCGAAGACTTCTACACCGAATAACAATGATGTGAGAAGAATAAGCTAACTGCAGACAGGGAGAGAACTCACAATTATCAGTAACTAAATAAATAAGCAGATAAATACGGTACTATTTTTAACACAATATTCAAAGAAACGATAAACAGAAAAAAATAAAATTCAGTACTATCTTGTATCACTGCAAGTTTGTATTTATCACAGCTTGTAATAAAGTTGATGTAGGGTATGCAAAAGCTAACCAAACAGCTCAAGTATGCAACTATTCAGCAGAAATAATTTCAGAGATAAGGGACTAAGACTTTAAGGCACAGACATTCCCTCTAGGCTAAGACTTTTGCACCAAATAACAATGAAGTGAGAAGAATAAATTAACTGCAGACAGGGAGAGAACTCACAATTTTCAGTAAACAAATAAATAAGCAGATAAATGCAGTACTATTTTTAACACAATATTCAATGAAACAATAAGCAGAAAAAATAAAATTCAGTACTATCTTACAACACTACAAGTTTGTACTTATCTCAGCTTGTAATTAAGTTGATGTAGGGTATGCAAACGCTAGCCAAACAGATCAAGTATGCAACTATTCAGTAGAATAATTTCAGAGATAAGGGACTAAGACTTTAAGGCACAGAGAATCCATCTACGCTAAGACTTCTACACTGAATAACAATGAAGAAGAATAAACTAACTGCAGACAGGGAGCGAACTCACAATTTTCAGTAAACAAATAAATAAGCAGATAAATACAGTACTATTTTTAACACAATATTCAATGAAACAATAAACAGAAAAAAATAAAACTCAGTACTATCTTATAACACTGCAGGTTTGTACTTATTTCGGCTTGTAATAAAGTTGATGTAGGGTTTGGAAAAGCTAACCAAACAGCTCAAGTGTGCAGCTATTCAGCAGAAATATTTTCAGAGATAAGGGACTAAGATGTTAAGGCACAGAGTATCTCTCTAGGCTAAGACTTCTACACTGAATACCAATGAAGTGAGAAGAAAAAAGTAACTGCAGACAGGAAAAGAACTCACAATTTTCAGTAAACAAATAAATAAGTAGATAAATGCAGTACTATTTTTAAAACAATATTCAATGAACAATAAACAGAAAAAAATAAAATGCAGTACTATCTTATAACACTGCAAGTTTGTACTTATCTCAGCTTGTAATAAAGATGATGTAGGGTATGCAAAAGCTAACCAAACAGATCAAGAATGCAACTATTCAGCAGAAATAAATTCAGAGATAAGGGGCCAAGACTTTAAGGCACAGAGAATCCCTTTAGGCTAAGACTTCTACACTGAATAACAATGAAGAGAGAAGAACAAACTAACAGCAGACAGGGAGAGAACTCACAATTATCAGTAACTAAATAAATAAGCAGGAAATGCAGTACTATGTTTAATACAACATTCAATGAAACAATAAACAGAAAAAATAAAACTCAGTACTATCTTATAACACTGCAAGTTTGTACTTATCTCAGCTTGTAATAAAGTTGATGTATGGAATGCAAAAGCTAACCAAACCGCTCAAGTATGCAAGTATTCAGCAGAAATAATTGCACAGATAAGGCTCAAACATTAAGGCACAGAGAATCCCTCTAGGCGAAGACTTCTACACCGAATAACAATGATGTGAGAAGAATAAGCTAACTGCAGACAGGGAGAGAACTCACAATTATCAGTAACTAAATAAATAAGCAGATAAATACGGTACTATTTTTAACACAATATTCAAAGAAACGATAAACAGAAAAAAATAAAATTCAGTACTATCTTGTATCACTGCAAGTTTGTATTTATCACAGCTTGTAATAAAGTTGATGTAGGGTATGCAAAAGCTAACCAAACAGCTCAAGTATGCAACTATTCAGCAGAAATAATTTCAGAGATAAGGGACTAAGACTTTAAGGCACAGACATTCCCTCTAGGCTAAGACTTTTGCACCAAATAACAATGAAGTGAGAAGAATAAATTAACTGCAGACAGGGAGAGAACTCACAATTTTCAGTAAACAAATAAATAAGCAGATAAATGCAGTACTATTTTAACACAATATTCAATGAAACAATAAACAGAAAAAATAAAATTCAGTACTATCTTACAACACTGCAAGTTTGTACTTATCTTAGCTTGTAATAAAGTTGATGTAGGCTATGCAAAAGCTAACCAAACAGCTCAATTATGCAACTATTTAGCAGAAATAATTTCAGAGATAAAGGACTAAGACTTTAAGGCACAGAGAATTCATCTAGGCTAAGACTTCTACACCAAATAACAATGAAGTGAGCAAAATAAACTAACTGTAGACAGGGGGAGAACCACAATTTTCAGTAAACAAATAAATAAGCAGATAAAAGCAGTTATATTTTTAACACAATATTCAATGAAACAATAAACAAAAAATAAAATTCAATACTATCCTGTAACACTGCAAATTTGTACTTATCTCACCTTGTAATTAAGTTGATGTAGGGTATGCAAAAGCTAAAAAAACAGCTCAGT